>NC_056737.1:53622308-53919499 GCF_019279795.1 Protopterus annectens | reverse complement strand
ATTTAAATGCAGTGTGAACAAACAGAGCTCTTCTCCCTGGACTTCTGCTGAAAATGGCTATGCCCAGCCAGACCTTCCCAGTAAACCTTTAGGTATTATGTTAATGCAGTGTGAACAAACAGAGCTCTTCTCCCTGGACTTCTGCTGAAAATGGCTACTGCCCAGCCAGACCTTCCCAGTAAACCTTTAGGTATTATGTTAATGCAGTGTGAACAAACAGAGCTCTTCTCCCTGGACTTCTGCTGAAAATGGCTATGCCCAGCCAGACCTTCCCAGTAAACCTTTAGGTATTATGTTAATGCAGTGTGAACAAATAGAGCTCTTCTCCCTGGACTTCTGCTGAAAATGGCTATGCCCAGTCAGACCTTCCCAGTAAACCTTTAGGTATTATGTTAATGCAGTGTGAACAAATAGAGCTCTTCTCCCTGGACTTCTGCTGAAAATGGCTATGCCCAGCCAGACCTTCCCAGTAAACCTTTAGGTATTATGTTAATGCAGTGTGAACAAACAGAGCTCTTCTCCCTGGACTTCTGCTGAAAATGGCTACTGCCCAGCCAGACCTTCCCAGTAAACCTTTAGGTATTATGTTAATGCAGTGTGAACAAATAGAGCTCTTCTCCCTGGACTTCTGCTGAAAATGGCTATGCCCAGCCAGACCTTTCCCAGTAAACCTTTAGGTATTATGTTAATGCAGTGTGAACAAACAGAGCTCTTCTCCCTGGACTTCTGCTGAAAATGGCTACTGCCCAGCCAGACCTTCCCAGTAAACCTTTAGGTATTATGTTAATGCAGTGTGAACAAACAGAGCTCTTCTCCCTGGACTTCTGCTGAAAATGGCTACTGTCCAGCCAGACCTTCCCAGTAAACCTTTAGGTATTATGTTAATGCAGTGTGAACAAACAGAGCTCTTCTCCCTGGACTTCTGCTGAAAATGGCTATGCCCAGTCAGACCTTTCTAGTAAATCTTTAGGGATTATGTTAATGCAGTGTGAACAAATAGAGCTCTTCTCCCTGGACTTCTGCTGAAAATGGCTATGCCCAGTCAGACCTTCCCAGTAAACCTTTAGGTATTATGTTAATGCAGTGTGAACAAATTAGAAGTTATGTACCTACCATAACGTTCTATGTTAGTTGTCTTCTCTCGCCTTTCTTGCGGGATGGGTTCGGAGCCGATCCTCGGCTCCGACTCGGCACTTGCTTTAGCTTGAGAACTCCTTTTACCAGCTCGAGGCAACCCTATATCCCATGATGCAAGGCGGAACTACCTCAGATCTTGTTTGGCAGCTAACTTACCCTGCTAAAGACTATCCTAACAGAATTAGGAACAATGGTTCCTAAAAGAAATCCTCATAATGACGTACCGGAGGAAACGATCTAATAGGAACTCTCCAAGATCTGTCCAGGCCAGGGGGAAGGAGGGAGGGACGCAAGAAAGAAGGCGAGAGAAGACAACTAACATGGAACGTTATGGTAGGTACATAACTTCTAAATGTTAAGTTGTCAATCTCGCCTTCATTCTTGCTGGATGGGACCGCGTCCCTAGCACCTGTATCCCGGGTGGCTCAATGGAACAGACTCTTGAGAACTGTGGAACCAAAACTGGCCCTATCTCTGGAGGCCAAATCCAACTTGTAATGAGAGACAAAGGTATGAGGCGTGGCCCAAGTAGCCGCTGCACAAATGGTATCAATGGGTAGCCTATCCTGAAAGGCTGCAGAAGTGGATAGACTCCTGGTCGAGTGTGCTTTTGGCTTAGAAGATAGTTGTTTGCCTCTGAGAGTGTACACATAGGAAATGGTGGAAGTCAACCATCTGGATAAGGTCACTTTAGAAACTGGAAGACCTATCCTGTTTTCTGCATAGGAAACAAACAATTGGTCCGATTTTCTAATTTGTTTAGTTCTATGCAAGTAGTACCTGAGCGGACGATGGAAATCCAAAAAATGCAGTTTCTGTTCAGCTCTGTTGGAATAGTTAGGGAAAAAGACTGGTAGATCTATAGATTGGTTAATATTGGTTTGAGATACAACCTTGGGGAGAAAGGAAGGGTTAGTTCTCCCTGTCCTTATGAAAAACCAAATAAGGTGAACAAATGCAGAGAGCTTGAATCTCGGAAACTCTTCTTGCAGAAGTGACAGCCAGTAAAAATATAGTTTTCCACGTCAATAACTTCAAAGAACATGAAGCAGACGGTTCGAAGGGAGGTAGTATCAAGGATGCCAACATTAAGTTTAGATCCCATTGCGGAGGAGGATGCTTTATAGGTGGTTTTAGGAGAAAACTCCTCAAAAAGGCCTTGCATAATCTAGGAGACATAATGTTATTGTCATGCAAGCCAACATGATACTTGGAAATAGCAGCCAGTTGTACTTTGACTGTAGATGACGAGGATCCTGAATGAAAAACCTCCGCCAGGAAATCTAAAACAGAATGTATGGGAGCAGTAAAGGATCAATATTTCTGGAGTTTGCCCAAATCGAAAAACGCCGCCACTTGCTAGCATAAATAGTCCTAGTGGACGACTTCAAAGAAGACACTAAAATGTCTCTGACTGAGTCAGAAATCATTGGTAGCCTGGCTAGGGAAGGAAGTGGAGCAACCAAGCAGTGAGGTTGAGAGAATGAATGGCCCGGTGCTGCTGACCCGACTGGTGGATCAAAAGATCCGTAACTGGGTCCAGATGCCAGGGCTGCACCAGAAGGTGACGATGCAGAGACGGAAACCAAATTTGTCGAGGCCAATATGAAGCAATGAGGATCAATTTGGCTCTCAAAATGGTGGCTTTCTGAATGACTTGTGGAATCAAGGGAAAGGGAGGAAAAGCATAAAGAAGTCCCCGAGGCCAATCCTGGGTTAGAGAGTCTCTCAGGGGTTGACCTGGAAGGGGAAATAGAGTGAAATAGTCTGGGCACTTGTTGTTTTGAGGGGTAGCGAAAAGATCGCAACAAGGAGTGCCCCACTTCAGAAAAATCTGATCCACTACAGATTGATTGAGAGACCACTCGTGAGGCATCATAATAGATCTGCTCAGCCTGTCCACCAATAGGTTGGACCTGCCGGGGATGTGCGTTGCTATCAGAAACCGCTGAGAAGAGATCGCCCATTGCCAAAGTCTGAGAGCTTCTCGGCATAACGGATAGGACCTGGTTCCGCCCTGTTTGTTGATGTACCAGACCATGGACATGTCCGTTTGTACTGCAATAGTCCCCGTGGGAAGAAAGTCGTCGAGGGCTTGCAACGTTAAAAGCACTGCTCTCATCTCCAGGACATTTATGTGCAGATGGTATTCTATGGGTTGCCACGTCCCGTGGACCATCCTGCCCTGATAATGCCCCCCCCACCCGATCAGAGAGGCATCCGTAGTGACTGTGGCAACTGGAGGAGGGAGAATAAAGGGTCGGCCCTGATGAAGAAGAGGGGAAGATATCCACCAGCCCAGATGAGCCCTGCACGACTGTTTGACTAAGATTTCGTGTCTCATCGGAAGATTGTGGTACGACCACTGCGTGAATAACATCCACTGCAGGAGACGCATGTGGAAGCGAGCCAGTGGTAGAAGAACAATGGCCGCAGCCATAAGACCTAGAACCTTTAGGACAAATCTGGCTTTGATCTTGTTGCTTTGTAACAGAAGCAACAAATTTTGGATGTCCAGAATTCTTTGATCTGTTAGTCTGGCTAACATTTTGACGGTGTTTAATTCTGCCTATAAAGGTGATAGATTGGCAAGGCAGCAGAGAAGATTTTTCAAATTTACTGAAATTCCCAATTTCCTGCAAAGCTGTAGGGTGTAGTCTCTGGACTGAAGAAGCTGACACTTGGTGGTGGCGGAGAGGAGCCAGTCGTCCAAATAAGGAAACACCTGGAATCCTAGACGTCTCAGGTGAGCTGTGACCACTGCCATGCATTTGGTAAACACTCTGGGGGCTGAAGTGAGGCCAAAGGGCAGTACTCTGAATTGGTAATGACTGGTCCCTAGCGAAGCGGAGAAACCTTCTGGGCGTCTGTGAATCTTTATGTGATAGTACGCATCCTGAAGGTCTATAGAGCACATCCAGTTGTCCTTGCCCAGAAAGGGCAGAATGGACTGAAGCGTGACCATCCGGAATCTTGCCTTGTTGACAAATCTGTTCAGATTGCTCAGGTCTAATATTGGTCTCCAATCTCCCGTCCTTTTGGGGACCAAAAAGAATCTTGAGTAGACGCCGGATCCTACTTGGTCTGTCGGCACTGTCTGGACGGCTCTTTTTTCTAGGAGTTTTGAAACCTCCTGTTCTGCCAAATCCCTTTGACCGGGTGAGATGTCTGGAAGGGATTGTAGAGGTACGGGAAACCTTTCTAAGGGGATCTTGTAACCCTCGGATATAATCGACTGTACCCACTTCTCTTGGGATAGGGATTGCCAGGCTACTGGGTACAGTGAAATCCTTCCCCCGACTGCCTCCAAGGGTGGACAGTCGGGCAACACTTCAGGGATGTGGAAAAGGCTTCTCAGGAAGAGACTCCCTGTTGCCCTGGTTCTGAGGACCCCCCCTGCCTCTAGGGCGGCGTCTATTATTGTTACCCCCTCTGCCTCTGGGGTAAACTGACCACGTGTCCGGTGTAGCTCCTTGGGCTTTACGGAACCACATCTTCCCCCCCTTCTGACCCTTGGGATATGGTCTAGGAGGAGTGGAAAATTGGACTCCAACGGCAGAAAGAGTTTTACCGTCCTGCTCACACCTGGTCAAGGTATACTTCACCTGAGGTCCGAACAAAGCTGAACCATCAAAGGGGGTATTAATGAAGGACGCCTTAAAGGGGTCCGCAAAATTACACAGCCGCATCCAGGCTTGGCGTCTAAGAGCAACTCCTGTGCCTGCGGCCCTGCTCGCTCCATCGGCCGCATAAGATATGAGCCGCATGGAGGAGTTAGATATGGAATTCAGGATAGCAAGCTGTGAGGCAATCTTTTCCTGAGCCCCAGCAGCAGAAGGATCCTGGACTACTTCACCCAGTTCTTTGAGAATATCTCGTTGAAGCCTGGTGAAGTGACAAAGATAATTCAGCGAACGCATAGCAAAGGTCGCTGAAGAAAACATCTGCTTTCCATACCTGTCCATGGTCCTAGAATCCTTGTTAGGAGGATGGACAGGTACTGAAGCATCCTTCTTAGTGGCCGCCGCCACCACCATAGCATCCACAGAGACACCTTTGGAAAGGAACTGTTTATCCGAAGGGGCCGTAATGAATTTGGATAGTCTTATGGGGACAGGTTCCACAGAATCTGGAGCCGCCCACGCCTTCCGAGCCACTACCTGCATAAGTGGGTCGAAAGGCGGAGACACCCAGGAGGTGGAGGGTCGGGATCCAAAAGCCTCCAGGTATACCGACTCATCCTCGGAGGGATCAATGGAGGGCCAATTCCCCCTCTGTTTGAGGAGCTCAAGGATGTCTGAAAAGGAGACATCCTCAGAGGGGACCGTGAACCCTCCGACTCATCTAAGTCGGTATCAGATGTAGTAGACTCAGGGGAGTCTGTGTGTTTCCTCTTACACGTCCTCTTCCGAGGGGGTTCCCCTGCAGGATCAGGAGAAACCTCGGAAGAGGAGGAAATTCCCAGTGGGGAAACCTGGGGCGATGGATCCCTGGGCCTGTGAGCAAGAGGTTGGCAAGAGGCATCTGCAGGCACTGAAGAGGGAGGAGCTAGAGGGATGGACCGTTGACCAGGCTCAGAGGCCAGGACACTCATCACCTCAAAGGCTCCTCTCCCCAGGAGGCCGGAACACACCCGCTCCGAAGAAACAGGAATGGCCTGCTCCAAAGAGAGAGAAGGCTCCGAGGCCGATGTCGGCGCCGAGCTTACCAAAGCCGAAGCCCCGAGGGAGAGCGGGTCGGACAAGGGCCCGATGCCACTAGCCCCCTCGGAGCCGACAGTGGAAACCCGATGACCGGATCCCTCCAAGGAAGGTCTCAAGGAGGAGATCGGAGCCGAGGACGACGGAGCCGAAGGATGTATCGGCTCCGGCATCGAAACAGTCGCTGTCCCGAAGCTCCGGCCCGAACTCCGGTGTGGAGTCGGAGGAGGAAGTTCAAGGATTGGGGCTATAGCGAAGTCTGTTGAGACGGGCTATGGAGCATTTGGGCCAGTGCCTGAGACTTCAACAGTCTGCTTACCACCCTCTCTAAATCGTGGTCAGACAGCCTGGAAGATCTCGAAGATCGGCTCCGATGGCTCCGCTCCGACAAAGAGGAGACCACGGAGCCGAGTGGATACTCAGTATAGAAGGGGCCGAGATCTCTTACGGGTGAAGCCATCGGAGCCGAAGTCCCTTGAACTCCAGATGGAGCCGAGGATATCTCGGCTCCGATGCTGGATAAAGTGTCGGCTCCAGCCGGGGCCCACAAGGCCACAGTAGTCAGGGTATCGGAGCCGGTCGGCGAACCCACTACTTGAACAGAAGATGTATCGGCTCCAGCCGGGCGATGTCGGCTCGGAGCCGGAGCCACCGGAGGAGGCTTGGACACTGTAGCCTGAGCCTTCGGTGGCTTAGGAGGTTTTCCTGACCCTAATTTAGGAGGAGAACCTTCTGGCTTAAGTAAGCCTCGGAGGATGAGCTTATTCCTCCTTTCCTGCAAGACTCTCTGGCTAAAAGCATGACACAAAGCACAGGAGTCCTGCAGGTGCAAAGGCCCCAGGCAATAAACACAAGAAGTGTGACCGTCTGTCAGAGACATTTTCTGACAGCACTGGTCACACTTCTTGAAGCCTGAGACCTTGCCTTCCTTTGACATCCTAGGAGGATGGAAACACAAACAATCCCAACAAACACACAAATTAATTCCTTACACAAACACACAGGAAGGGAATAACCAATGGGGAATTAGGCCTGACTAAAAAAAAAACTTTAGATTAAAGATTATAAAAAGTTTGAAAACAAGGGAATAGGGTGGGCTGTAACTAACTACAGACTAAACTAACACTAAAAGGGAAAAATAAACCCCTAACTAATCTTTTTCTTATTTCACAAGGAAAAAACTTACCTCAGCTGGCAAAGGAGACCTCTTTCGCTAAGCGGCAAATGAGATCTGGGGTAGTTCCGCCTTGCATCATGGGATATAGGGTTGCCTCGAGCTGGTAAAAGGAGTTCTCAAGCTAAAGCAAGTGCCGAGTCGGAGCCGAGTATCGGCTCCGAACCCATCCAGCAAGAATGAAGGCGAGATTGACAACTTAACATCAGAGCTCTTCTCCCTGGACTTCTGCTGAAAATGGCTACTGCCCAGCCAGACCTTCCCAGTGCACCTTTAGGTATTATGTTAATGCAGTGTGAACAAACAGAGCTCTTCTCCCTGGACATCTGCTGAAAATGGCTACTGCCCAGCCAGACCTTCCCAGTAAACCTTTAGGTATTATGTTAATGCAGTGTGAACAAACAGAGCTCTTCTCCCTGGACTTCTGCTGAAAATGGCTACTGCCCAGCCAGACCTTCCCAGTAAACCTTTAGGTATTATGTTAATGCAGTGTGAACAAACAGAGCTCTTCTCCCTGGACTTTTGCTGAAAATGGCTACTGCCCAGCCAGACCTTCCCAGTAAACCTTTAGGTATTATGTTAATGCAGTGTGAACAAATAGAGCTCTTCTCCCTGGACTTTTGCTGAAAATGGCCACTGCCCAGCCAGACCTTCACAGTAAACCTTTAGGTATTATGTTAATGCAGTGTGAACAAACAGAGCTCTTCTCCCTGGACTTCTGCTGAAAATGGCTACTGCCCAGCCAGACCTTCCCAGTAAACCTTTAGGTATTATGTTAATGCAGTGTGAACAAACAGAGCTCTTCCCCCTGGACTTCTGCCGAAAATGGCTACTGCCCAGCCAGACCTTCCCAGTAAACCTTTAGGTATTATGTTAATGCAGTGTGAACAAACAGAGCTCTTCTCCCTGGACTTCTGCTGAAAATGGCTACTGCGCTGTCAGACCTTCCCAGTAAACCTTTCGGTATTATGTTAATGCAGTGTGAACAAACAGAGCTCTTCTCCCTGGACGTCTGCTGAAAATGGCTACTGCCCAGCCAGACCTTCCCAGTAAACCTTTAGGTATTATGTTAATGCAGTGTGAACAAACAGAGCTCTTCTCCCTGGACTTCTGCTGAAAATGGCTACTTCCCAGTAAACCTTTAGGTATTATGTTAATGCAGTGTGAACAAACAGAGCTCTTCTCCCTGGACTTCTGCTGAAAATGGCTATGCCCAGCCAGACCTTCCCAGTAAACCTTTAGGTATTATGTACAGCTCTCTCCTCCTGACTTCTGCTGGAAATAATGGCTGACAGCCAGACCTTCCCAGTAAACCTTTAGGTATTATGTGAATGCAGTGTGAACAAATAGAGCTCTTCTCCCTGGACTTCTGCTGAAAATGGCTACTGACCAGCTAGACCTTCCCAGTAAACCTTTAGGTATTATGTTAATGCAGTGTGAACATATAGAGCTCTTCTCCCTGGACTTTTGCTGAAAATGGCTATGCCCAGCCAGACCTTCCCAGTAAACCTTTAGGTATTATGTTAATGCAGTGTGAACAAATAGAGCTCTTCTCCCTGGACTTCTGCTGAAAATGGCTACTGCCCAGCCAGACCTTCCCAGTAAACCTTTAGGTATTATGTTAATGCAGTGTGAACAAACAGAGCTCTTCTCCCTGGACTTCTGCTGAAAATGGCTATGCCCAGCCAGACCTTCCCAGTAAACCTTTAGGTATTATGTTAATGCAGTGTGAACAAACAGAGCTCTTCTCCCTGGACTTCTGGTGAAAATGGCTACTGCCCAGCCAGACCTTCCCAGTAAACAATGATAGAAACGTAAGTAAATAAATAAACAAGTAAATAAACATGTATAGCAACACTAACATTAAAGCAACACTATCATTCACAGCAATACACAGGGTTGTATAGACAATCTAACCCTTTTGAAATATATTTATGACTACTAAATTCATATTATTTGTAATGAGGAAACAAACTGAAAGCAGAGCTCAATACTACTCCACTGGGATATATCCTCGCTCTTTTTTATATATTCCTGACCTTGTTTACCTGTTCTTCTATCCACTACAGTAATTACCAGTTTGTTTGCACTCATTAACCACACTGTCTGCTGATTTATCTGACTTGTACTGTACTTAATTTTTGTTTGCATAAATAGCTACTTCTGTATTTACATTAATGATTGTTTTCAAAGCTTTTTATAGTCTTAATCAATATTTGTATCTTCAATGTGTTCTGTTTTGGAGCTTTTCTCCCTGGGCTTCTGCTGAAAAAGGGCTTTTGCTCAGTTGGACATACCCAGTCAACAAATAAATGTCAAAATAAATAAAAAGACATTTCAGTGACACAAAATACTACATTTTATAATACATCAAATAGTTAGAACTCAGGTTCAACAGATTTTAATGCTGCTAAATATTTTCTTAGTTTTAATTTAAACATAATTCCAGAGAGCAAACTAATTAATTTCTCTGTATATAGTACTAATTTCTCTGTATACAGTACTAAAACAAATTTCCTTCAAAACCACCAACCCAGAACAAGAGCAGCACGCAGTTTTGGTATGTGGAGAATGTCAACTACTTTGAGAAGTAAAAACAACTCACACAACAACCTGCTTTGCATTATAAGCAATGTGAAATAATGGGAATAATGCAAGGAAATGAAGATAATGAATTAATATGGAATTATTGACTATGAGAAAAACCGCAGGAAAACTTGTAAGGTTACCTCTGCCTAGATACTCTACTGGTATATTACTGACACTAGTTCAAAAACAGGGTAGGAAATATTCCACTTGGAATCAAACACATTTTAGTTTCATAGTACAACACGTGAAGTAAGGATCAGCATGCATCTCACAGGCCAGAGAATCACTGCAGCACAGAATCAAATTTGGGACTGTGACTACTGAAAACAGTTCCTAAAAATGAACAAAACTCCAAAACAAATTACACATACACCCTATACACAAACACCATCCAAAAGTTAAAAGGCTTGCAAAAAGTGGATGGAAAAATACTAAAATGAATGCATCTTTTGGAGAACCCAGCTTATCCTATGTTGTGTCCTGAGAAGGATGGGTTGTCATACCAGCTCAGTAATAAGATATGGATGAGAAACTTCACAAAGAAACATTACAGTAGTGACGTGCTGAAATGTGTGTGGACCCAATCATGTAGCAGCAGAAAAAATCTTGGTAAATATGATTTGCTTAACAAAACTGCTAGTTGGAAGGGATAATATGCAATTTATGACATATATGCTTTTTTTATTACAGGAAAAAGAATGACATAAGTGGGAGAACTGACATTTTATCTTATGCAAAGCTGAACTTTTCTGAAAGTATCACACCTTTGTACAACTTGTTTCCTAGCATCACATTCTTTTAAAAATGACTCAGCTCAGTGAGTTTCAGTTTAGTACACTGCCCGATTTTTTGCACCTACTAGGAAAGCTTGGGGCTCTGACTGTAAAAGGATATTTCCCCTTCATTTTATGATGACTAATTATAACTTTTAATTTGCCTAAGTGTAAAGCACAGGATACTGTGTGCAATCACTACCCCACACAAACTGCTGCCCATTTATTTAATGAATCAGGTCTCAAAAGTCATCTTCATAAGGAAGGAATTTTCAAAGATCAGAATTCACATTTTTCCATGTGACATAATAAAAGCAGTCTACATTCTGTGTTCAGTAATACAGAATACATACACAGTTCTCTGTAACCTCATCCCTTGGCTCTAGTTCAAAACCTAAATGACACAGAGAAGTACCAATTCAGACAACTGTTACTTCAAACATGTGCTTTACCAAACACTGTACTTTTTAAGACATTAACTAAGAGGGAGGGGAATTTAAAAACATACATGTCTGACTTCATATCCTAGACATGCCAATCCACACAGGTTCTCTAACTTCATTAGGTATCTCATCTGGGAAAATTAGTCATCGTCATGTTCTACTGTGAGACTATGTGGTTAGCATGTAAGCCCAAAATTAAACTAGACAAACTGTGTGAAAATACTTACAAATATCTTATTTGGTGCAAGGGATTCCACCAGTTCTGTGCCTGAAATTTAATTAATATTCAAGTCAGTCATTCTAACAAGAACTGAAATGTGCCAAACTATATTTAAAAGGTTTTCTTGTGCACCAAAGGGGATCCACTCTAAGCAGATGCCCAGTTATGCCTAGCTGAAGACACCCAATATACATTGAATCATGTCTGAAATCACGCTTCCTAAACTAACATAATACTCAGCCAGCCATACTACATAAACGTTCTTATCTGAGAGTACAAAAGCTTGCAACATTTGTTCAAAACTCAGTTAACAAAAATATAAATGACAGGTCTAGATTCAATACTTCATAAAGGTATTAATTACTTTATTAGCATTTAAAACACTGCAGCAGGTCATCCAACTAATAAAAAGACCAAGACAGTATTACATGATTAAGTTTACTGCCCTTATGAGGGAATGCAGTTCTTTGCACCGAAACATCACAGTGAGACCCGGTATAGACTGGAATTTAAATGTTTAACCTATACAGTGTTGTAGCAGCTCCACAAGTGTCCCAGTTTTATTACTTATCTACAATGCAGGACCATTAGTAATAATCATCACAGGGAAACCTGCAACAATGGTTACGATGACCGTGACCTTAGTGGCAGGAACTGAGAGTCACTGGGACTACCACATGCTCCCTCTGGTTCAGACTGCAATTCTGCTGGGAGAGGAGGAGCCCCTGGATCTCCGGGCCTTGGCAGAGTTGTGGTAGTGGATGTCACATTTGAAGGACATGATGAAGTTTCTTTCTGAAAGGTGCCATCACCTGGTACGTTCAGTGAATAAAGTGAAGAGGAAGCTGAAGATGCTGGACTGTATTCTCCTTCTGGGTGATACAACAGAGTGGATTCCTTGCCCTTCTCATACAAGCTTGAATCCTCAGAAAACATTCTGGATAGATTATTTGTTCCTTTACAGACTTCTGGCACACAAGCACTGTAGCAAGATGCTAAACATGAACATAAAACCCATTATTAATATATTAAAATAAATCCATATTTTCTCAGGTTTCAAAAACTGTACATCAGTGCAAATAATTCAGTTTTTTTTCTTAGAACAAACTGATTCACAGCTGACAAAGAAAGGAATACAAAGCAACCCTGCATCTGGAAACATCACCATATATTTTTTTGCACTCAGTTGGTACTTTGTTTCATCAATTCTCTCACTGTAGTTATGGGGCAGCTCACTTTTACTTAGGCATAAAACTAGAATCTTTAAAACACAGGAATAATACTTACATACCTTTAGGCTAGTGAATGCAGAGATCATCTTCCTTTCATATCGTGTACTTCATTACAACCAAAACGTGACATTACTTCCTGTGGGATGTCACAGACATATGCATGCACATTTACTAATGCTTCGTCTATATGTTGCACTAATTTAACTCACAAAACTGTTGACCTCTTGTTTAACAAGTTAAGCTGATTGGTCTGAGGAACCTTCTTAGCTATGATCACAGCCAAAATTAAAAAGACAACATACATAGTCACAACTGAACAATCCATCATAACATACAATTTATAAGGCAAAAGAGTAGCACTTAATGAATGTTAACAGAAAGAACAGAAACTGTGATTCATCACTAAGTGGCAGAAATTTTTACTTAACAGTCAAACAACCTGGTAAGAAAAACACTTTGTATTGCATGTACAAAAAAAGTGTACAATCCACACTGTACTTATATAAATGCAAAGGCATGGAGCCTGTCAGTTTTGGAAGGAAAGATGAGGATTCACAATCAGGTCATTGATATGAAGGATGAAAGAGTAAGAGTGGAGAAGGCCCAAAACAAGAAAGTGATATGGAGTAAGGAGACATGTGAAGGGCTAGACAAAGAGGAGGGATTAAAAACTAAGGAAGCAAGGGACAGGGATACAGATAGAAAGTGGGACAACAGTGATCAGCATAAGGTAAGGAAGTAAAAATAATGATGGAGGAGGATTATTGGGAGGGCAGAAAGAAAAGCAAGTCTCTTACCTGTAGAACCAGAGTCAAAATTTTAAGAAGTATCGACAGATGTCTAAAACCAGGGACACTCCCAAAATGCAAGTACTGGTCATTTAGAAAAATGACACAACAAGATGTTCAGAAATAAGCATTTTGTGAAAACACCATAGTATATAACAATTTGTGTCTGCAAGGAACAAAATGAGTATCACACATGATACTTCCAAGCTCATTAAAAAATAAAGACCAACTGAGCACTTTTGTCTCACAATGGAGACTTCTTCAGAATACACAACCCAAAACATATTCTTTTGTACTTAAGATCGCGCTTCCAATGAATGTGCCACAACCCCCCCAAAAATGCTGAAATATAATGTACTGCATAATACCAAATCAATAATAATGATTAAGATTAACTGCAGTAAAATGCAATATTTTAATGTTCAATTGGATAAAAAGTTTTTTTTAAATTCCTTATAAATAATTATTTGATAATTATAGTTTAGCAGCCCTTAATCTAAGCACTGGTTGTATGAAATTATTTTCATTGAGACCTGGAAGTGTTGCAGCGTTCAATCTCAGCTGCCAAATAAGCTACCTATATTCCAATAAATTCTTCCAATGGCCACCCCAAGGGCTCCTCTCTCCCCTACATCCACAATCCCAAAACAAAATTTCTTAAAGTCCTTACATGAATCCGCATGTTTAGCCAAAGAATTTTTTCCGGATATTGTAACTGTGTTCATAGATCTTTTTTCTTAGGGATCTCTCTCTCTCTGGTTTACCAATTGTAATTGATAGACCTTCTTCCTTAGGGATCTCTGTCTGGTTTACCAACATAAAAACATGAACACCCTGAGCATTTGGCCACACAACTAAAAAAAATGGAAAAACAGCCCCCCCCCCCCCAATGTGACAATGGAACATAACGTGACAACAGAACCTAAAGCATTATTTAATTTAGCAGGCATTCTTTACAAAATATATGGCCACTTGTTATATTATCCACATTTAATAGTTCCTTTGTTGTGTCCTACCTAATTAAATCCTGTCTTCAGGTTCTCTAGTAATCTCTTAAGGTTTGATGGTGTCTTTTATGTAAACATTTCCTAATATCTGAAAAACCCTTCATGACCTTTCAAAAATTTCCAATTCAGCCTAATGATATTCTTGATGGCCTGTGAATATTAACTACATTCTTCATATTAAATAATATGAAGTCATCTACAGTGACGTGGATAAAAGCACTCAATTTTTCAATAAGAAATTGTACCTGCAGCTAGTGGGAATCTGTATTTTTTTTTTTTTTGATGACTTACAATTCAGCAGTTAGCTTTTTTTGGTTTAATTAACTATTTTACAACACAGGCTCTCTCATATTTCACAGATGCTTTTGTACCAACACCATCATCTTTCCCTTTATGGCCAGTCCCAAAAAATTGCTTATACTTGGTTCCTCATTTTCCTTAACCTCATCCATAGTTTCTTCCACCATTAATTTCTGGTACCCTCTTCGAATAAAAATATTCGGCAATTTCATCATTTCACTCTGAAAATCATCTTTCAATGTCACTCTTGCCACTCTAATGCTCCACCCACTGACCAAATTTCTTTAAAAGAAAAAGGATGAAAATTGTTGGACTACAAGTAGGAATTGCTGAAGGTGGGTTTTCTCTATATCCGAGTTAAATCCTTTATCGGTATACTCCATAGTAATTCATACTAGTATTGTCATAATTAAATGTAAATAATATAAATTATGGAACTGTGCAAAAAACTGATACATTCATCTACCTTTGTTTCAGGTCCATCCCACAGAATAACAATGTCATCTAACAATCTAAGATATGGGGTGTGGCCAAGAAACAGAGCAAACTAGTAAAAGCTCTGTGACTGAAATCTTTTCTCTGACAGAAAATACAATCACAATATTCAAATTTGAAGATACCAGTTAGCTAATTTTATTTATTAACAGTCAGAGAAAAGATAGCTTCAAGTTCTTCAAAATCTGTAATTTTCCTGACAGAATTTCAACTGCTAGGTTAAGAGAGAAGGGACTTCAACATAAGTCACTTACGAAATGGTAGTTGGGATTCTTGTGCTAAAAAAAAAAAAAATCCAGTCAGTAATACCTAGTACACAGAATGTATTACGTAAAATAGATGAACAGGATTAACATAATAGAAAATTTCAAGAACACACCAGAAAGATGGAACATTTAGAAATGAGAAAAATCTACAAGAACCAATAACTATATACACAAGATGCAGCAGGCCCTTCGAAATTATACTACAATGAATTCTACCTTGCCCAGTCTAAACCCAGCAACATGACAGGTAAAAAAGCAACAACAACAAAAAAAACTGCTCTTGAACTAAGCTAGTGGTGAAAAACTTGAAATTTACTAAATAAAATCAACTACTCGCATTCTTCTCGCAAATGACAGGGACTTCCTCAGAGTTGGCAAAAAATGGCTGAATATTATGTGATCATATAATGGAACATCTATATGATATCAAAAAACATCAGCTTAATGCCATTTATAGGCATTTGACTGCCTGCACAAATTTTAAGAAATTTTGATTTTTTTTTGTGACTTACAGGTTTTGAGATCATTAAAAGGAGATATCCTGGAAAATGCAATTGAATTTAAGGAATTAACATTGAAACTGAGGCTTAATGCCTCTGGATTAAACAATTTAGTTTCCATGTCAAGTGTACTTAAGATGAAGGTGAATAATTTAAAATAAGACATCAGTCACAAATACGGATTAAATGATGTACATTCTATTCATCTTTCACTGCTGACTTTACTATTCTATCAGGTAGTGACTGAATTTTTATTTATTTTTTTTATCAACTACCATTTATTTTTTAATATTGTTATCGCATTAATGTATATGGTATATCGATTTTTTTAAAAACTACTATTTTTAAGTATTTAATTTATAGATATGAAGATAAATTTACAGGTTCATAGGTAAGTACTAGGCTATCGGCTAAGTAAGCCTAGCCAAAAGTGTCTTGGCTTTCGCCACCCATACAGATTAAATTCCTGCCCCTCTATCGAGCAGGGCCACAGAAGTCATCACAGGGGTGAATTTCTTATTACCCAACCACTCATCAAGGTTTCTCTTGAAAAGTGCTAATGATGAGCTCTGCTTGACGTATATGGGAATTTTGTTCCAGAGCATGGGAAGTCTCTGGGACATGAATCTATCCCTCCAACACATCTTATTTATTGTTGTGGTGAGGTTTAGGTCCCTTGAGCATGTAGCTCGGAGAGATTTGGATTTCTTTAAGTGGAGCATGTCCATCAATTCTGGGTTTGACATAGCTTTGCATATCAGACAGAGATCTCCCCGGAGTAAATGATATGCGACCGAGTAGAGTTGGAGTTTCTTGAGCCGGTCAGCATAGGGCAACTGTTTGAGGCCAGCAATCCTCTTGTTGAGGTACTTCTGAGGCCTCTCCAATTGTTGTAGGTGTCTTGTGCAGTAAATCCCAAACATGGCATTGTACTCAATGAGGGGTCTGATAAGTGATGAGTAGAGGGGAAAAATGACCTCCTTTTTTATAGATGCGAACCCTTTTGTGATTAGGTGGACCACGTAGAAAGATTTTTTGACCACTGTGGCAATGTGATCAAAGGTGAGGTTACTATCCACTTGGGTCCCAAGGTCTCTTATCACACTCTCTGTGTTAGGTGAACTGCCACCTATTTGGTAGTTCATGGGTACTGTGTTTTTCCCAAAGGGGATGACAATGCACTTTTTGGCATTTAGCTTGAGGCCGTGGTTTTGGCACCAGGTATCGGTCTCGGTGAGGCCCTTTTGTGCAGGATGTCTATGTCGGCAGGTGAATCGATTATGGCACCCAGTTTGCAGTCATCTGCGAACTTGGTTAGCCATAGACCCTATGTGTTCGCTTGCACTTCGGAGAAGTATATACCAAACAGGAGAGGACATAGTACTGAACCCTGGGGCACTCCACTTGTCACTGGTTTGGAGTCAGATCTGAAGTCTGCAACTCTCACTGTGTGGGTTCTGTCCATGAGCCAGTTGGCTACCCATCTCGTGATGTAAGGGTTTATGTTAAGGTTGGTGAGTTTATCTATGAGTCCTGAATGGGGGACAGTATCAAAGGCTTTAGCGAGGTCCAGGTAGGCTGCGTGGACAACCTTACCCTCATCTGGGGCCTTGGTGACGGTTTCAAAGACGTTTACCTGGTTTAAGAGACCAGATCTACCCTTTACAAATCCAAACTGGGCAGAGTCCAAAGTTTGGAGGTTGCCAATGTCTTTGTTTACGAGTTCCATGATGATACACTCCATGGCCTTGCAGACCAGGCTTGTCAGACTAATAGGGCAATAGATCTTGGGGTCTGTGGTGGCTCCTCCTTTGTGGAGTGGGATAACTGTTGCTGTGTGCCATTCAGTGGGCACATAACCTGTAGTGAGGCTGTGATTAGGTGGGGGGCTAGTTCATTTTGGAGTTTGTGTAAGATGCAGCCTGGGATGTTGCCCAGTCCCATGGACGCTGTGTTTTTGGCTTTAAGTGCCATTTTTACCTGCATGTTTATGATTAACGGGGCTCAACAATCATCTGGTATAGTTATGAGCCCTTTGGGGGGTGAAAAAGAAGTAAAGTTAGCACTGAACCTGTCTGCCAAGATGTTGGCAATATCCACTGGTTCTGTATATTTTGTGCCATTCTGCTGTAGCTCAGCGCAGATTTGGGAGTTGCCATGGAGATTCTTGACCTAGCTAAAGAAAGCATTGTGGTTGTCTTTGGAATACGTGGCAATTTTCCTTTCAAAATTCGCTTTGGAAGACTTGACGAGGGATCTTAGCTTCTTACTGAGACCGGTCAGGGAGTTTCTCCACTCATGGGAGTTTACTCTCTTTTGCAACAGTTTCTTCCTTCTGTTGTAGAGTTTGTTTATGGCAGGGATTGGCTTCCTTTTTTTTTTGGAGGACAGTGTCTTGGTCCTGTTAGGGATCCATGCACTCATGGAAGTGCTTGCAGAGTGCTTTTGTGCAGGATTCAACCACCCTGACTGTTTTGTCCATCTGCAGGGGCTTTGCGAAGTTAGCCACCTCTGTTTTGAGTAGCTTGAAGTTCGCTTTGGAGAAAATTTTTACGATGTTTTCCTTGTGTGGGGGTGGGGTCGGGATGTGGATGTCTACAGTGATTAGTTTATGGTCTGATCTATCCAGCGAGGAGTTGATCTCGGTGGTGGGGCACCGGTCACCCATGTTGGTAATGACCAGGTCCAGAATACTGTTGCCCCTGGTGGGGGTGTTGATAAGTTGATCCAGGCCATTGGAGTTTATAAATTCTAGGAATCGTTGGGCAAGGGGATTAGTATAAGAGTAGTTTTCCCAGTTTATTTTGGGGTAATTGAAATCTCCCAATATTGGGGTATTGGTTGGACCCTCATTTTTTTCAATGTCTCCAGGAACATAGAGTGTAGGTCCTGGGTCATGGAAGGGGATCTACAGCAAGCTACAATATGAAATGCATTTTTGCCCTGGGTTAGTTGCACTTGGATGATCTCTGATGTATTGTGTTGTGCAACTAGCCTGGAGGTATGGACATCCTTGATGAATATGGACTCACCTCTGCCCTTGGGGTTTTGGTCCAGGTTTCGTGGCCGGTAGCCTGGTAGTGCTGGGATGCTCTCGGGAGCCTTGAACCAGGTCTCGGTCACTGCACAGATATCAATGTTCTCCATTTTGAGGAGTGCATCAAGTGAGTGCATTTTGAGGTTTAGACTCCTAGCATTAAGCATCATTACCCTCAGTTTTTTGTCACTTGTACTTTTTACAGTGGTGGGTTTGTCTTTTGAGCCTTACCTAAAAAAGGTACTATAGGGGCGGCAAGAGCCTTGGCCAATATCTGGAAACCTAGGGGTGATAGAAGTAGACCATCTTTGGTGAAGCAACATGGCCTGTCAAGCATGTCATCCCAAGCAGACAGATACTGGATCCCCTTTGAATGACACCAGAAGCTTAGCCAATTGTTGAAGTTGTTCATTTTATCCTTGTACTGTGGTATCATTCTTGGTGAAGGCAGGATGCTACTCAGGGCTAGGGTCATACCTACCTGGGCTACAAA
Source organism: Protopterus annectens (assembly GCF_019279795.1). Taxonomy (NCBI): domain Eukaryota; kingdom Metazoa; phylum Chordata; order Ceratodontiformes; family Protopteridae; genus Protopterus; species Protopterus annectens. The sequence continues at coordinate 53,900,345 of NC_056737.1, read as the reverse complement.
ATCGGAGAGCTCTCTTCCATGTCTCTTTTCATGCAGTCCAGGGAGGTATGTCTCAGGTCATTTACACCAACATGGACAATGACAGAGTCATATTTGTACTTGTATTGTAGTGACCCGAATGCATGTATTATCTGGCGGATTCTGGCACCTGACAAGCCACTGACAGTAACCTTCTCTTTGTTCAGCCTGGTGAGTGAGACGTCAGTGTGCCTGACTATAGAGTCACCTATGACTAGTGTGTTTGGTATGTTGTTTTGCCTTATGGGCTGTGGTTGTGTGGCACATTGGGTTTGTGGGCTATGTGTTGTTTGGGATGTGTTGGTGGGAGGAGGTTGCTTGCGCGTCTGCTTTGGAGGTCTTTTTTGCCTAGGCAGATTCTTATTTAGAGCCTCCGTATATGTCTTGGTGTTTCTATGTGAAGGTTTTGGAAGTGTTGGTTTCATAGGTCTACGTGATGCGAGTGGTGTGCTGTGAGATTTTACCTTCTTCTCTTGACTGACTGTGCCTCTAGTTTGGCTGCATAAGTGCATCTCTTGCAGGTATTAGTGTTTGGTCATAGGAAGAGAGGGCTGTCTGTGTACAAGAGGCAGTTGTAACATTGCCTCAAGATGCCTAGGTTCATCAGGTAGACTGGAGAGTACACCGGGAGCTGTTCTCTGGACATGCCTGAGTTAGTAGTAAAGACTGTTCTTCTTGTCAAGTGGGGAAGTAAATAAGACTATTCCCTCCAAGCAAGTGAAGGGGGTTGAGTGCTGAGGGTTGCTTATTGCTACTGCAGATTTAGAACAAGTACTGGGCTAGTAGATGCAGGTTTGAGTGCTTAGATTGAAAGACTGACTAATTATAAGGGAAAAGTTGAAGAGCAGACACTACGGAGCCGGGGACAGTCAACCCCAGCTAACCGGCGCTGAGTGGTGCACAAAACTGTGCAAATGCGTTTTTTATAACAGAAAGATAAAAGGGATAGAAATTAGCCCAAAATGGCCAATAAAGTAATTAATTCTGAGCTAAAACCACTCCTTCAGAGATAGGCTGCTCAAAGCTCCCCACTCTCACTGGTGAGCAGAGAAACTTCCTTCTTATCCCAGTAAGGTATGGGCAACACAGAAACTACAATACAGCCCTGGATTCAGCAAACTCTGAAAACTGGACTCCACTAGCTTCAGAACGGCAGGAAACAAGTGTAGATATTTTTTTTGTGTTTTTTTTTCCAAGAAATTAAGGCAAATACAAGAAAATAAGCACTTTAAAACACAGTAAAACGGCTATCACACTTGAGTGTGTAGCCTACAACAGTTAAACAGTTCAAATGCTCACAAAAACGATTTTAAAAAGTGCAAACAGTAAGTACAGTCGTCTTCTTCTTCTTTCGGCTTTTCCCGGTTAGGGGTCGCCACAGCGGATCATCTGTCTGCTCATGATTGGCAGTGGAGTTTTACGGTGTCGAGTTGCCAGCTCGGCACGGAAACCCACGCGACCACAGGGAGGACATGTAGACTCTGCACAGAAGGCACTCCATCCGAGAATCGAACCGGAGAACCTCTTGCTGTGAGGCGGCAACGCTAACTGTACAGTAAACTGCTGAAATAAGCTTTTTAAGTATCAGTAAATGCTAGAAACTGAGTGTTTAGGTGGAATTAACAATAAATAGCAAAAAACAAGCCAAAAAGGGTACTTAAACAATCCAAAGTCTCTCATTTCTCTCTCTGCTGTTGTAGGACTCTGCAGGACACCCAAGCAGGATCTTGCACATGGTTTTAAATGGAAGTCACTCCATGTATCTGATTGGTGGAAAGACATACAAGTTGTATGTGAAAGCTGGTGGACGCAACTCTGAGGAAGTCCCTGTCATTTGCAGGATGAAAGAACTGATTTTATTTCATAAATTCCATTTTTTTTCACCACTAGCTTTGCTCTCGAGCATTTTTATTTTTTAACCAGTTCTGCTGCTTGGTTTAGGCTTGGCAAAACATAATTAATTGGATTGTAATTTCAAAGGGTCTGCTTCACCTCATGTGCTACATTTAGAAATTCTTATGAAACAAAGTGCAGAAATCAGCAATATGGAAGAAGCTTTAAATGATCAGGAAGGGACAATAACTGATTAAGAGTTTCAGACAATTTCTTTTAAAACCAAACTGGCTCAAAGTTGAAACAGACTGGATAAAATAACAGAATATGTGGTATACCTGAAAAGTATAACAGAGACAATATAATAAACTTATTAACTTAGTTAAATAAAACATCAGATCTACTGGAAACTATATTTTGCATCTGAAAGGAGACACAGATCCCTAACAGCACCTTCAAAAAAGGAAAACTCTCCACCACATTCAATTATAGTTACGTTTATGTCTAGCTGAGAAAAAGATCAAATAATAAAAACTGCATGGTTCAGCCAACCTATTAAAATAGATGAACATGTAGTCAGATTTGACAATGATCACTGTAGTAAAGTAATGAATAAAATAAAATCATGTTTACCACTGATCCAGGAAGTTAAAAAGAACAATATTAAAGCAGTTAGGGTTTCCTGCAAAGATCACATTATTTCGTTCTGAAGGAACTAAAATATTTCATATGCTGGAGGCGGCATCCACTTTTAACAAATAAAATCCTTAATCATACTGAACAATATTTCCCTCAAGACAGAGTGAGTTGAATTCCTGCAAAACTTTTTCTAAAATTAAAAAGCTTAAAAACAAGTGACTTTTACTCTCCAATTGGATGACTTATTTTCTGAAACAACAGACTTGCCCTTGAAGTAAAATGTTTGTATTGGACTTTAAGCTTCAAAACGTATGTAAATATGTATTTATATTTTAAGCTAACCCATTTTTCATGATGAGGAATATAAATTGTTAGTTTTACTATTTTACTATATTTACAGTGAAATAATCAATATATTTCATTTAACTAAACTTAGAACTGTATTTTTAAATGTTAAAGCACTTCATGCAAGAGAATGTTATTAAATTATAAGGAATAAAATTGGTAACTTTAAGACTATACAAGCTAAGAATTTAATTTTGTTTACATTTGCTTAGTATGTGTATTGCTGGGTTAACTGAATAAGAGACCTAAGTAATATGCTAATTAGAAGTGCTGAAGTGCTGGTGATTTTGTTTCTTTCAATCCTGTGCAACACACATTCCTTTCACAGGTCATCTATGAAGCAAGTAACACTTAAAGAAAGCTTAAGAACAAAAGAATGTTCCAGTTGTAGAAACACAAAAAAAACTTCGAAAAGTTCCAAAACCTAGGAAAACAATAAGTGAATCCAACAAAGCACAGCCTCCAAGTAAAATCCAAAATCTTTTACTTGCAAACGTTTTTGTGTACCAAATTACATACACTTCCTCAGACAAGTTATTTAGGAACTTCCTGTGAGTATAAATACACTCACATACCCAAATAATTGTTTAATTAAATTAATTAAACAATCAATTAATCAATTTAATAAATATATACAAGCTTACTAGAACTACTACTTCATAGTTAAGTATAAAAAACATATAAACAAAACATAAAATTTGTACATTAATTAAGAAATTGTTACATAAAGGTAGTTGCTTAAGGAATTTTTTATCAAAGAAATTTAAATATAAAAAATTCAAAAAAATCACATAAAAAAGTTTAACGTAAAAAAATCCATGATAGCAAATTCAGCGAGTTGAAGGAGACTGCAGCCATGATCTAATGTATACATATATAAATGTAAACAATGTAAATAGATTAAATTAAATACACATTCATCCCTAAATAAGGTCTAATATTTATTTATATAAATAGTTAGAAATAATAATAAATAGTTAAAGGCATTTCACCAATTTGTCGTTTATTCAATTCAAATAATTTTATTACTCAAATTTAGCTGTTTTCATTAGGAGACCAAAACCCATGGAAAATAACTAATTTTTGTTTTTATATTATTTATTGTTATTTTGGCATTATTATTGTCATTATTTAGGAGTTCACCTGTTAAGAGCTTTTTGCTTTAACAGACATTTAATGGAACACGTCCCATTAATCCCTGGGTACACATATGCATTTGTTTTAAGTTGCCATAACAGCTCGCTTTCTTCCAGCTTGAGGTGCCATGGCCCACCTCTAGGGTTAATCTCTACCTTTTGGACAACATTAAACAGAAAACTGTGGTTATTATTTTCTATAATATGTCTTGCTAGGGCATTGGATATAACACCTTTAGAGATTGCGTACATGTGTTCATAAATGCGTTGTTTCAAGTGGCGTTCGGTTTTACCAAAATAGAACGCAGGGCATAGTGTACAGGTGGCAAGGTACACTACGCCTTGACTAAAACAATCGCATCTATGATTAATATAATATCTCACTCCTCTAATGGAAAAAGAAGTTCCAGTTTTTATGTACTTACAATAGCCACAGTGTCCACACTTGAACATGCCTTTATTTGCCCTGTATGTTCTAAGGGGAAATTCTAATAGTGTTTTTAGTGAAGGCGCCTTTTTGTATACCACCACTGGTTTCATTCCTAAGTTTGTATTCATATGCAAACTCTGTGTTAAAAATTCCCAGTTGTTATTTAATATACGACGGGTATCTACTGCTAATTCATTATACTGGGTAAGGAAACTGGTGTTGTAATTAATATTGACCTGTCCTCTCCTTGTGTTAGTAGGATCATCACCTGAGTCCATTTCACATGGTACATCAGATACCAAAATCTCGTTGTTTGTCTTGAGAATAGGTCCCAATAGACCATTATATCTCTTCAATTCAACTTCACGGATGATCTGGTTAACTTACTGGGGTACCCTCTATTTTTAAACATACCTGCTAGAAGACTACATTCCTCTCTAAAAAAGGTATTCTCTGAACACATTCGAGAGGCACGTACAACCTGGCCCATAACAACACCCCTTTTCTGAAACAAGGGGTGGGAGCAGTTGTGTCAAAATGCTGGATTCCTGCTTGCCTTGCTTCCCAACTTGAGATATTCAGAAAAAAATCTAGATCAAAGTTAATCACTGATGTCTGAAAACAGAAAGGAACTTTGTCTTTTTTTTTTTTTAAAGTATATATGTGAGAAATCTACTCAAAATAGCACCTTTTCCCATTTCTTATAAGTGAAGAATTGGTAAAACAAAAGCTATAGTACTGTTTTATATGGAGCTGTTGTGATGTAATTTGCTAACATTTTGCTGAATGTTAATAGCTTATGTTGTAACGTTATTAACTAACCGTACATAAAGGAAATATTAGAACAAAGAATTACGGAGAATGAGAAACAGAAGAAATTGGCAACTGCTGTGTGCTCTGAGTTGTCATTTTCACATACGGTAATCAAATTCCAATGTCAGGACATGAAGCTTGGATCAGAACAACAGTTCACAATGGCTAAAAGCAACATTCAAATTAAACAAGCAGGAATTATTTTATATATAGTTAAGATTGCTTGTAATACTAAAATTATTAAGAGCAAACATCTCATAAATAATATGCAAATGCAAAAGGAATGAAACATCTAATATGAAAGATTAATAGAGCATTATCTATAAGTTAAGAAATATACGCATACATACTGTAATCTCTAATAGACAGCTGATGATTAAATTTTATTTATTTTATATTTGTTGACCGGGACAGTCCGACTGGATGCATGTCCATTTTCAGCGGAGGCCCGAGGAGAAAAGCTCCAAGGGTAAGCAGATACAGCATTACATAATACCAGCATTACATATTACAAACAGACTATTTACAGAGATTACATAAGTAAGCAAGTTAAACAAGTTCCACAGGTTACAGTCAATCCTGTGCGCAAGTCAGGATTAAATTAAATTACACAGTAAACTGGTTAACAGATTTTTACACATTCTAGAGAGAGTTAGCCAGGCTTGATACACTGACATAGCCAGTTAAGTGACAAATGTTGTTTGAGTCTAGTTTTAAATTGACCTAAGGTGGAAAGTAAGGTAATATCAGCTGGAAGAGAGTTCCAGGATCTACTTACAGAGTTTGCAAAGAGAGAATCACCGGCTGTGTTATTAATTTTGCTAGTCTGAATTAGTAGTTTGTTAGAGGATCGAAGCTGTCTAGGATTGTTATAGGGGGTGATAATATTTTTAAGTTCAGGAGTATTGTCCAGATTATAGAGGATTTTATAGGCCATAATCAGTTGGTTATACTGGATTAGGCTGGGTAGTTCAAGCCACCCCAGCTGATTTAGATTGATGCAATGATGTGTCCTAAAAGGCAGTCCATCGGCAAACCTGGCAATGTGGTTGTAGCAAATTGAGAGTTTAAGGACAGTCTTGTTTAAATTTGAGAGTAGAGAGGATGGCATACAGAAGGGTTGAAAGAAGGTGAGAGCGAGCTATGGCAATTTTAGCTGGAGGGGTTAGGAAGGCTTTTATTCTGTAAAGTGACCCTAGTTTTTTTATTGATGGTTTTGATAGTTTGGCTAAGATGTAGGTCAAATTATAGAGCTCTTTGATGGGAGATTATAGAAATACAAGTTATACAGAAAATGTAAAATAACTAGGGGGGAAATGACAGAAAAAATAAATTTAAACAAACTGCTTATGAAAAAGCTATGTATTACATATACTTGCATATGGCAAAAATATGAATGCACAAGATCTCATAATTTACATAGAAAATCATATAAAAACATTTGTGAATAATCTGAAAGCTGAAATTTTACGCTTGGTCATGTGAATTTTGAAGCTTTTTGCACACTGTATGTTATCAGATTCACTAAGAGATCCTGAAATAGCTCATTTCATAAGTCAGAATTAAAGTTTGAGTTTGAGTGTTATATTGCTGAATCACTACATCCATTTTGATAGAAAGCAAATTTTGAAATATGTTTGAACCCAGGAAGGGTGAATGGGATTTGAGTTAAGTATACTGTAACTTTTGAATACTATATAGACTGCAAATATTTTTTTTTTTACTCCATAAAAATAGCAAGGACATTCTCTTTCACCTCAGTAATGTATGTATTTCTATGAAGCAGTTTAATAAGCTACAGGATTTTAAAATATTTTGATATTTGTCATGTTAAAAGTATAAGACATAGACACTTGTAGTTTAAAAATTAATTTAGAGCTTTTGTTAGATCTATAAAATGTGCATATTTTAGCATAAGTATGTGTGCACTGATTTCTCTTTTTATAATAGTTTAGTATAAGATTACCTGTCACCTGTAAATTTTCAGATAAATTATCGCTTCAAGCCCACTCGGTTCTACTGACGTATTTAGAGATTTAGTTATAATAATGTTGAATGAGCAAATAATTTAGGAATATTTAATGGATAATTTATACCACTATTACTATTTGCTGGATTATTAAATATTTGTGATTAATAGAAGAGGGTTATTATACTTTCATGTAGTAATGGTGGAATAGTTTTAAATGGCAAACTATATCTAAATTAATAGTTTATAATTTTTGACTTGAACACAATTTTGTCTAGTTTTTTATGATGTTTTAGGTATTGGTATATAGAAAGATAGTATAGCAGTTTGTCCATATATGATAGGCAAATTAGGAACTTTGGTATCCATGGTAGCTAATTAATTTAAGCTGTGAAACTGTTGATGTTAGGTATCATTTGTTATTTAAACACTCTTAGATAACTATTTTATCCTGTGTAATTGTGAAGTTAAGTATTGTTTGGTAATTAAACAGTCTTAATATTCTTTTATTAATTTACATAATGTTATAGTGACTCTAAGCAATACTTATGATATACAATACTGTTTGAATTTTTTGAATGTTTTGAAATCAATGTTATTGTGCAAAGTCACTTCACATAGGGAAATCCCTTACTATGAATGCTATTCCTTATCTAACCTTTGAAAACTTAGTCCACTGTTAAGTTATAAAATGTTTTATTTTATATAATAATACCTGATACTATTAGAATTGTATAGATCCATGAATACCAAGTAATAATACTGGTTACTATTTTTAGAGTGTTTGAAACTTACAGTTTTGCTTTAGTGCTGCCTACCTCACTACCTTCTCTTTTTCCTTATCTATAGTACTTAATCTGTGTTCCAGTCTGTCTCTGCACCAAATACCTGCCATCTCTCATCTGGACACCACTGTACAATAGGGAAAATAAAAGAAAACCTCCAACAGCTCCCAAAGAGACAATTTGCTCTGAAAGACAGTGAAAGTATGTATTGATACTGGCACACATATATTGTTAAATTATGGTTGCAATGACCCGTGTTTAGAAAACTATAAAGCCTTTCTTCTCTGTCTAGCATTGTTTTAGATACTATTTCTAACCCCCTTTTTCCCTCTCTCCTCACTTTGAATATCAATCTGAAACTCGGCATCTCCTGCTTGCCCCATAGTACCAGACCCTTGGTGTTGTCCTAAACTTAGCTTATTGCTTAATACTTCACTCCTTACTGCTAAACTCTTTTAGCTTGCCTTACTCTGCTCCCTCAGTCTGTCTATACTCTTTCCTTCCTGAACTAGCCATTCCTAATAATCTCTTTTCCTTTAACATCTGGACCATCTTGCTAGCAGAGTCCATACCTGTGGCTAAACTCTCATACTTCCAGACTTACCTTCTGGATTTTCTTACTTTGCTGATTGTCTTCATCCACACTCTGCTCTCTTGTCTCTACCCGCTCCGTTCGCCCTCCGGGCTCACTCCGCTCCCCTGCCCTGCCCCCAGGGGTCCTACATTTATTCCTCCGCTTGACACACCCCCAACCAATCAGGCATAATCTCCTCATTAGCATACCTCACCCCTGCCACCTCTCACCATGCCCATCTTTCTCAGACCTATCCTCCCCACTACCTCTTAAAATCATAATACTACTTCACTTTCTTCTTCTTTCTATTTTTCTTCATCTCTGTTACTTCCTTTAACATGCAAAATGGGTACATTATCTTTCCCATTATACCTTCAAATAACTATCTGTTTAACACTCTTACCACCTCTTGTAACTACTCATCTCCTAACCTTATATGAACACCCTCTCCCCTCTACTCTTGTGTATCCCTCTAAACATACCTCTTCACCTACCTCACATTTTACTCCTGCCACCTTAAATCTCACTACCAAACCAAACTACCTATTTACCAAACATCACAAACTTGCTTACTTTAAGCTAAGCAAACAAAAAACTAGAAAATATATCAACATCTTATATAAACAATGCCAACTCCAATATTTCTTATTTTTCCAATCACTGCTGGATGGGGACATTCACCCTAACCCTGGCCCAATTACCACAAACATCAATAGTCACATAAAACAAGACAAAACTTCTCCTATATCATCACACACTTGTACCAACTCTCTCTTACTATAGCTCATCTTAATATACGAAGCATTTGCAATAAAATCTCTCAACTTCATGCCCTTTTAGATGTTCATCATTTTGATATCCTATGCCTATCAGAAACATGGCTAAAACCTACCATTAAGGATAATGAAATTACCCCTCCTGGGTATAATATCTTTAGAGTAGACCGTAAAACCAAAAAGGGAGGAGGTGTAGCAATTGTCTACAAAGCCCAACTTCAAATTAGTATAACAAATCTGAACCTTCCTCTAGGGCAGAATGCAGAAGTAATCACCTCAAAATTACAAATTAGCCCTAATAAAGCTATTAACGTAATTTGTGTATATCTCCCCCCAGGAAATAACACTGACACATTAGAATGTATCCTTAGCTACCTGTCTAACAACCTCCCCCAAGAAACACTAGTTCTAGGTGACTTTAACATCGACTGGAATTCTTGTAATAGCATAAATCCCACATCCCACATAAACCTATATATGCTTTTACACAACTCATTAACTGTCCAACCAGAACTGATAAATACAACAACCATGAATCCATCCTTGACTGGATTCTGATTAATACGCCTCAACAAACCTACCAGTCGGGTACCCTTCCTGATGATCTAAGCGACCATTCTTTAACTTATGTCATTAGACACAAAACCAACCTAACTTTACCTACCACCTTTAGAACACTACGAACAAAAAAACATTTTAACCCTGAACATTTTCAAGCTGATCTGAAACAAACAAATTTGTCCTCACTAAAATATCTCCCACTTAATGAAGCAGTAGAATACTTTAACTCTACGTTCTTATCAATTCTAGACCAACATTCCCCAACGCGTACCATCAGAACTAAAACAAAAATAGCACCCTGGCTAACAAATAATACTAGGCATAAAATCATTCTTAGAAATAAATCTTGGTCTAAATGGCGAACCACTAAAAATCTAACTGACCGCCAAAACTTTAGAGAGCTTAGAAACAACACTAAAAGAGCTATCCTAACAGACAAAAAGAACTATTACCTTCAGCTACAGCATATCACTAATAAAGAACCTAAAAAATTCTGGGCCAGTATTAACAATCTTCTATCTCCAGGTCACTCCATTTCACCTAATCCCCAGGACTCTAACCCAGATAACCCTACACAAACAGCGAATGACTTCAACTTGTTCTTCACGAATACTATCAAAACACTTGCCAGTCATCTATCTCCTGACATGTCTAAACTACTTCCACCTATATCAAATCCACCTCCTTCCCTCCACTTACAACCTGTGTCTACCTCCTTCATCACATCACTGCTCCAAAAATTAAAACCTACCACTCCCTCTGCAGACAAACTGCCTGCAGAATTCCTGCAGGTAGGTGCCAAAGCCTTAACCTACCCTATTTCCATCCTAATTAATAGATCTATAAAGGAAGGAATCTTCTCCTCTATCTGGAAGATATCTCATATCATCCCACTACATAAAGGGGTAAGCTCTAATGATTTTTCCAATTTTCGACCAATAGCTCTCCTCTCACCACTCGCAAAAATCATGGAAAAATGTATTCATAAACAAATACTAAATCACCTTCTTAACAACAACCTACTCTCTGTCAGCATGGTTTCAGACCCTCACACAGTACCACTACAGCTTTACTCTCCTTCACTGACTCCATTAACACTAACCGTAACAACAACTACTTATCATCCTCAGTCTTCATCTACCTATCCAAAGCTTTTGATATGGTGAATCACAAACTTTTACTACATATCCTAAAATATCTTGCTCTTGACCATCTAGACTTATCCTGGTTTGAATCTTACCTAGAAAATCGTCATAGGCAGTACTTTGGAAAAACTCACTTTCAAATCTTCTACCTATCTCCATAGGCATACCCCAAGGCTCTATCCTAAGCCCTTTACTATTTTCAATTTTTATTAATGACCTTCAATCTGCTATTCCTTATGCTACCTGTATTCAATACATGAGCGATTCTACTATAATCTGTACTGCTAACTCTCTAACAGAACTCCAGTCACGTACTCAAAATGCTTTTAACACTGTAGAACAATGGTTCTCTGACCGCTGTCTACTCCTTAACCCTAAGAAAACCAAATTGTTACTTTTTTCACCTACTCGCAAATTGACTCCACCACACTTTACTCTTACGTCCTCTGACAGAACACTCATTTCTCCTGACTTGACCACAAAACTATTAGGAATAACTATTGATAATAACCTCAACTTCGACTCTCACATCAACACCACCATAAAATTAGTAAGTAAAAAATAGGATCCCTTTACAGAATCAAACCTTTCCTAACACCTACAGCAAGATCCATCATTGCTAGGTCTCACCTAATTTCTACTCTTCTCTATGCTTGCCCCATTTACACTAATCTTTCCAAAAACAACATGAAGAAACTAGAAACATCCTATCATAACATAGCTTGATTTGCTGTAGGATCTCCTTTTCGAACTCATCACTGCCAGAACCTAAAAGAATTAGGCTGGATTGAACTTCCTAACCAACTTGTTCTTCAACAAATCTTAATAGCTTGTAAGATTCTATATCAGCCAACCAACACACCAATACTCTCTAGCCTTATTTCTCCATACAAAAACCTGAAACAACTTCGCTCTTCTAACAAACTCCTGATTAATATTAGCAAACCTAACAATCATGCAGGTGACTGTTTATTCTCCAACTCTGTTGGAAAAACATGGAATAAACTACCCTCTGATATCACTTCTTTAACCTCTTTCCAACTTTTTAAAAATCAACTAAAAATCCATCTCAATAAACACTGGCTTTGCTCCTGCACTAATCCAGACTAATGCTCACTCAGGGAAAAAAAAAAAAAAAAAAAAAATTTTTCTTCTTATTTATCTTTTTAAATCATCTGTTTAAATTGCTATGTTTCTCATGTAAAATTTTTTATGCCTTTTGTGAATTGGTACAACTTATGGAGCTTTTCTCCCCGGGCCTCTACTGAAAATGGACATATATCCAGTTGGACTAGCCCGGTCAACAAATGTAAAATAAATAAATAAATAAAATAAATAAAGGTTATATTTTATTAGCAATACATACAGTCGGGTGTAGACTTGTCTTTGTTTTTGTCATTTATGAATTTTAGTAGTTTAGTTTGTACAAAGGTAGAATTAAAAAATGTGGAATGGTATGACAGTGCTAAAGGGATGCATTAGATTCTTATATATAATTAAACTAATATGGTGGACAAATGTTTCATCTCATCTTTTTAAATAAATACTATGGAAAGTTTTAATATGTTATCTATTAATGTAAATGGATTAATTAATGGCAATAAATGGAAATAATTAATAAGATATCTAAAAATTAAATAGAGGAGACATTATCTGCTTGCAAGAGATTCACTTGATAAAGATACACAATATTTAACTTAGGTTACAAAATGTTATTCTCTGCTTCTTTAACAAAAAGAGGAGGGGAACTTCTATACTGTGGAGAAAATCTACTGTAATGCCTAAGGGTAAGGAATCCATTAATAATCCCAAAGGAATATATACACTTGTAATAATTAAACATAATGGCAAACTCTATACACTAGTAATTTTTTACTGGATCTCTGGAATAAGTGCAACAGTGGCTAAAGATCACTTAAACTTACTATAAAGTCACTGGAACATGTCACAACAGACTCCTTGTGAGACTCACACTCACCTTCCCACTCATCTTGAATTAAATCTAGAGGTCCCTTCACCCTATGCCCATACAACAACTCAAAGGGTGAAAAACCTTTGGATTCCTGGGGAACCTCTCTGTAAGCAACCAGATGGGGCAAATATTTGTCCCACTCCCTCTCAAACTGATCTGCAAATGCCCATAGCATGGACTTGATTGTAGAGTTTAACCTCTCAACAAGACCATTAGTCTGGGGATGGTATGGGGTGGTCTTCATGTGCTTCACCCCACAGGACTTCCACAGACAAGCCAGCAGGTCTGACATGAAATTGGCACCTCGGTCAGTCAGTATTTCATTTGAGAAACCTACCCTGCTGAAAATCTCTAACAAAGCATTTGCCACCTTCTCTGCCTAAATGGAGGACAAAGCCACTGCCTCAGGGTATCATGTAGCATAATCTACTACCACTATGATATACTTTTTCCCTGTGGAACTTTGGGTACTCAGAGGACCCACAATATCCATAGCTACCCTCTGAAATGGCTCCTCAATTACAGGTAAAGGCATCAAAGGAGCTCTCACCTTGTCCCCTGCCTTGCCTACTCTTTGGCACTGTTCACAGGTCCTGCAGTACCCTGTTACATCTCTGGAAATTCCAAGCCAATGGAAGTTTTGCATAATATGCCTCTTTGTACATTTTATGATGAACTATGGCTAGAAGCACCAGACGGTAGGCTCTAGGCACTACCAACTGCTGTACTCCCTCACCTTCTAGCCCTCCCTCAGGGGTCCACTCTCTGTATAGTAACCCTTTGTCAAAGTATACAGATTCCTCCTTCCCTTGAGAACCAAGTGCCTCCCTAACTACCTGCCTCAGGCCTTGCAATGTAGGTCAGAGAGCTGAGCCTGTATCAACTCCCTCATTGTAACCCTTTCCAGCTCCCTTTCCACAGGAAGTCTGGCATCCTCTGACAGTGGTGCCTCACTGTCAGCCTGGGTACTACTACTCACCTCTACCTTTGCAGTCAGTCTGTCCAAGGGACCATCAGTACACACAAGCAGCTATGGCTCACCTTCAGTCTCACTGCTACAGCATAGCTCACTCCCTGAAATAACCACCTCACCAGTCCTGGCTGCAAGTAGGCAGGCAGTCTGGTTCTCCCCCAGGCTACCAGACTTGCATGCTTGTCTCCAAGCCTGACTGCATGTAACTCCGCAAGCACAGGGTACTGCACTATCAAAATCATTCTCTATCAGGGCATCTGCAGGTACATCTTTAAACACACCTACTTGCTGGCTTCCTTTTCCACCCTCCCAGTCAAGATCAACCCTAGCCAAAGGTATTTGGAATGGGATCCCTCCTAAAGCTCTGACTGGAGTAGACAGCCCAGGCAAGCAGTACTCCTCTGTAACCAGTGCAGGCTTTACAATGGTTATATTAAAGGCTGTGTCTCTCTTAGCAATGTCCTCTTTGCCATTCACTACAATAGGATATAACCTCTGGTGGTAGTATGGTACCCGTGTTGTCCCAAGACAACAGACTGCTGGCATTTTGTCTTTCCCACTTACTGGCTCCCTCACCTTTGGTTCCCCACCTTGCTTCCATGGACATCTGTATACCACATGGCCCCACTGGTTGCATTCAAAACATTTAACCCTAGCTCCTGGATATATACCTGGACTAGTGGCTTCCTCTGCTACTGGCGGATTCTGTTGACGCAGTCTGTGCTGCCCACCATGGGTTCCTTTACACCCATGAGCAGTACTGGGATCCCCTTCCTGTGCAGGGCTGCCCTGCTGGCTACGTACAGGTCTCCATTCTTCCCCAACTCATCTGAAGTAGCACATTGTCTATCAGCTAACCAGATCATCATGTCCTCAGGCAAAGTGCTAAGGGCTTGTTCCCTCACCAAAAGGTCTGCCAGCCCTTCATAAGTGGTGAACTGACATCCACTCACCCAGCTATGAAAATAAGTTCTCAGTTCAGCAACATATTCACATACATTTTCATCTGCCTTGAGTCTATGCTCACAAAACTTTTTCCTATACACTTCAGGTGTTAGCTTAAAACATTCTAACAGACATTTCTTTACAACAGTATAATCAAAACAGACAGAGTCAGGCATTTGTGATATACAAGTTACAGCTTTATCATGGAGTAAGGGGGTCTGGAAACGTACCCAAAGCTTTTGGTCAACACTATACTGTTTGCATACCCTTTCAAAGATGTGAATGAAACTATCAGAATTATCCCCCTCTTTAAATTGCGGAAGAAATTCACTGACCTGCTGTGCTTCTGGGGCCCAGTTACAGTTACTCCCCTTCCCCATTACCTCCATGACTCTGGTGAAGAGTCAGCATTTCCCACTCATGCTTCTATCTCCAAACGCCTGGCCTCCAACTCAATTCTCTTTAGCTCCAGCTGGATTTTTTAAGTCCACTGCAGAAAGTGGAGCTGTCCATCCTCTGAATCCTGGATATTCTATCTCCACTGCCAGTCTGATTGTCCTCCATGCTGTTTTCTGATGCAGCTGTAACCAAGGCTGCAATCAGGTCTGCCTCAGTCAGGTTTCCATGCACCAGTCCCCTAGCCTGGCACATCTCCACCAGCTGGCTCCTTGTCAGCTTTCCATACTCCTGTGCTGACATGCTGCCTGCTCACCCTGACTAACAAAGCTAACAAAAAAAATAAAACAATTGCGATCTCAACTCTGAGTATACAATGCGTGGCTGATTTAGAGTGCAAAACACTTTCAGAGATCACTGCACATAAGCTACAGGATTCACTCTACCCACACCACTACAAGCCAATTAGTATTTGCCAACTAATTAATATGTGATGTGGATATCCCACCGCTGCCAAGCAGGTATGTGAGGATATCTTATCCCAACCACAGCGACCAGATATGTGACGACCGTGCCCTGGCCCAGCAATCAAGGAGCCTCAATCCTCACCACTAACACCAGGGAGGTAGTGTCATAGAAGAGGAAAGGATAACAAATATACACAGTAAAGTCAATTTCCCTTAAGTGCACACAGAGTTCACAGTCAGTCTGGGGCTGGTTGCTGCCTTACTCTACAGCTCCCCAATAAGACTCCCCACTGGCACAGCTATAGGGTCCAGATCTCAGCCTAGCTGGCAAGCTAACCTCCAGTACCCTTCTCTAGCCCACCAGTGCTGTGTGTCCCTGCCCAGGTAGCTGACACACCACACACACTTTGAGATAAGTATTTATACAACTTCACAGACACTCCTGGGAAAGGCTGACACAGATTCTCTAGCTGTGCCTCTTTACCCAGACTATACAGTAGTAATTACTGTCACCACCAGCTTAATAACTATCAGCTACCCAAAGGCCCTTAAAAGGGTGTCCAATTATTACTGTGCATTATTATTATCCAATTGGTAATGTGACTATTTAGTCTAAGGCTTATTAGAGTGGCTTATTACAATAAACTCTAAATATGCAATGTACTTTAGAGCCTACTTATCTCTACACAAACCAGCCACAGGTAAAGGTTTTTAAAATATTTAATAATAAATAATTAAAACACAAGACAATACTCCTACACCACAGAGATATCTGAGTTCAGAGATCAAACAGATAGTTAAAATAATACAGTAGGACAGGTCTAATTGTCAAAGAAAAACAAAATCTAACTTTCTAATCCTTAGCTATTCTTAAGAGAAAACACAGTGCTATAATCCTACTTACCTACATATATAGAGTACAAGCACTGCTGGGGTTGATGGTCCAAGACAAAATGCTTACAGTCTCTCTCTCAACAATAGTTTTTAAACTCACTAACAGCTCTGCTAAGGCCCTCCCAAATAACATCATTTTGACACTTAGGTTTTTCCCAGTATTCACATTACATCATTTTGACACGGTCTAGAGTTCCCAGGCAAACAAACTGCATCATTTAGCAAGCTAACACCCGCTCAGGAAACTACAACAACAAAAGACATTTCATATGTACACTCCAGCAGTCATGCCTTAAGTTAAGACAATAGAAAGAATATGTTCAGCCAGCCATTTTGGCACCACCATTTAGATAATTGTAACTTCAAAGAACATTTGAAATGCTTGGCTTGGTTTTCCTTACAGCAGATGGCAAGTTTGCAACAATCTTGAAGTTGACATTTTACAGTGTTTTCTTTCACTTAACACAAGCCTGTATTTTACATTTATATATACAAATGATAGAATCATGTATCAATTCTATTTGACTAGGCTGGCAGCCTACACCCATCTTTCCCCAATCTTCACAGACATTACCCAAGATTTTATATTTATATATCTTTATTTAATATATACACACACACATTTTATATTTATATATATATATATATATATATATATATATATATATATATATATATATATATATCAAATGACTGAACACAAATCACTAAAAGCACAATTCACCTAAAACTCAATTCACCGAAACACATTTCGCCTAATGTTTGAGATGGCCTTGTCCCCACAGTAGTGCGACCCTGGAGTTAGTATATATACTAGGGGGGATGTGGTGGGCACCAACCTCTACATTGAGGGGTGTGGGGGGCCTAGCCCCCTAGATATTTTAAGTAGATATCATGTTTGGAAAAGAGTAATATATTGAAAAAAAAAATATATATATATATCAATGTATATAGTTCAAAATATTGGCAATATTTGCCCACTCTTTCTTGCAAAAGCACTCCAAATCTGTCAGATTGTGAGGTAATCTCTTATGCACAGCCCTCTTCAGGTCACCCCACAAATTTTCTACTGGATTTAGGTCTGGGCTTTGGCAGGGCCATTCCAAAACTTTAATTTTCTTCTGATGAAGCCATTCTTCTCTTTATTTGGATGTATGCTTGGAATCACTGTCGTGTTGAAAGGTAAAATTTCTCCTTATCTTCAGCTTCCTAGCAGATGCCTGAAGGTTTTGGACCAAAAGTGACTGGTATTTGGAACTGTTCATAATTCCCTCCACCTTGACTAACGTCCTAGTTCCAGCTGAAGAAAAGCAACCCCAAAGCATGATACTGCCACCACCATGCTTCACCATGGAGATGGTGTTCTTTTGATGATGCAAAGTGCTGTTTTTGCACCAAATGTACATTTTGGAATTGTGGCCAGTAAGTTCAATATTGCTGTAATTAAAAGCAAAAGGTGCCTCAACAAAATATTAGTTTAAGGGTGTGCAAACTTCTGCAACCAGCTTATTGTACATTTTTTATTTTTTATATTTTTTCCCATAACAGATTTGTTTTTCAATTGAATTGTACAGGTTATAGGTCACATTAAAGGTTGGAAAAGTTTTGAAATGATTTATTGTGCTCTCACTTTTTTATATCACAAAACCTGATATTTTAGCAGGGGGTGTGGACACATGGTATCCTAAAAAAAAAAAAAAAAGAATTGTTTCTAGAAATCATACAAGACTATAGGAGTATGGTTGTATTAGCTTCCCAGATGTAGCATCTTACTCCATTGCTGCAAATTTTAACTGCAGTACACTCTGGACAGACAACCTACGCTAGTTAATGGAAGGCCATTCAGGAGCAGATTTTGCTAAAGTCTTATAAGTTTATCAAATATGGTAAATTAGAAATATGTAACAATCTTTTCATCTGGTTAATAAAATTTACCTTAGAAGGAAATCAATTTCAATCTTTAGGCTATGCATATATAAAATCGATTCTTAAAAATTAAGATCAAAATGAAAGTTTTCATGGGATTGCAAACACCTCTAGATTTAAGGAAACTCAGAACAATGTTAAAATTAATTTATTAAAAAGGAATGGATTAGAATTATGGCCTTATTGCTTTGAAAAAGGAAAAGCTAAGTTGCCAGAATATTTAATGAAAGATTACAAGACAGATGAATCCGTTAACCAGTTAATATTACCCATTAGCAAGAAACTAAATTAATTTCTAGAGAATATATGAGTGAAGAGGAACATAACTATTCCCCTATTATAGGAACATATGAATTTTATCATTGAAGGTAAATTGGCCTACAAAGGAAGCTTGCCCAAGTTATACAAGTTAAATAATAATAATTCTGATGCAAATTATGGAACGTTTTAAATAGTAGTGGATTGAGTGACTCAACAGGGATCTCCTTTACATAATCAAATTTTCACTCACTTACTTAAAAGGACAAGACTTCTCTGAAAACTTACTTTCATGATCATGAATGGTCAGATCACAGGAATCTTACTCCACGAAAGGAAATACTTGTCCACCATGGTAAACTTTGCCCGTTTTCCCCATTGTAATGCAACTCTCTGAGTTAGTATATTTACTTAGGGGGGTGTGGAGGTGAAGCGCTCCACTTGGATGGGTTTTATTTGCTTCAGTTTATTTTGTCATGGTTGCCAAGTGGTTCCTTTCCCAGAGTATAACTGCAGTGATCTGAGTGTTTGTGAAAGTAGGTTTTCAGCGAAGTTGTCTCGTCCTTTTCTATTTCAGGTAAATGAAAATTTGATTATGTGAAGGAGACCCCTCAACAGATGGTAAGAATAAAACTGTTACTTAGATCAGTTAGTCAAACTTCAAGTTTATTTTGGAAAGTTTTTATGTAGAAGTATACACACAAAATATTTGTTACTCCCTATAATCTTTCTAAGTTTAGTAAAACGACTTCTTCAATTTGTTGGAGATGTAGCAAAGACATAAAAGCTGCTTGGATGCACGTTTATAGACTGTAAAAAATGTAATTCTGTTGGGAAGAGTCAAGATTGTAAAAAATGTAATTCTGTTGGGAAGAGTCAAGTATGTTTAAGGGGTTATGGTTTGACAACTGTTCTTTAACTAGAACAATAATATTAATGAATGTTCCACATTCTTTAGCTGTAAAAGCCAAGCAATACATCTGGAGTTTACTGGCAGCAGCTAGAAATGTTATGAAAAAATTGGAATTCATTCTCTGTTCCTACACAAATTTTTTAAATTTAACAGCAATACTATGCAAAACTGAAAAATAAGTGATCAGAATAAGATCTATAAATCATAAGACTTTTAGTGGTTGGGATTTTCCTTTGGAATCTGTAGCAAGCTTAAGTTTATATTCTTCTTTACATTTTGTAATAGTACTCAAGTTCTTTGGTGGCATGTCTCAGCATAGGTTTGAGGTATGGGATGGGAATTTTTTTGCAACTTTTCATCATTTTCCTTCTTTTGTTATACAATTTACTTGTACAGGAGTTCCGCCAGAGAAGTTTATTCCTGAATTTACCATTATATTTAGGGTACTTGCTTTTCTATGCAGCAATTTATGTGCTGGCAAAAGTCTGATGTGAACACAGTAGCCCTCTCACCTGAGTGTCTTTGAAGAGTATTGCTGGGAATTCTGCATTTGTCTTCTACAAGATTAAGTAGGTTTGCCCTGGAAAAGTCCCTAAAGATGTTCTCCTTTACTACTGGGTTAGAAAAACTAGACCTGACAAAGATGACCGATTTGTGGTCAGAATTAAGTAGAGGTGAGAATATTATGGGTGGGGTACTGTCAGGGGCTAGGTTGGTAAAGACCATCATGAATTCTAAACTGATATTGTGCAATTCTACCTAAAATTGTGATTTTGCAGTTTCCGGTCTGAAATCACCTTTTCAGATGGAAGTGTGCAACAATTCAGTTAAGATGGTGTAGGCAAGCTCTGTGTAAATATGATAAACTGTACTTGGAGAAGAACTGTTTCTCAAATTAAAGCTATATATATATTTAGCTTTGTTAAAAACTTTTAGAATGCTCGTATTAGAGGGTCTATATCATGAC
Source organism: Protopterus annectens (assembly GCF_019279795.1). Classification (NCBI taxonomy): domain Eukaryota; kingdom Metazoa; phylum Chordata; order Ceratodontiformes; family Protopteridae; genus Protopterus; species Protopterus annectens. The sequence goes on along the minus strand of NC_056737.1, from coordinate 53,879,610 downwards.
GTTTGAAGTATCACTTCACAATTCACTTTTAAAAGGTGATTTTTCTAATCAGTTTATACAAATGAGGGCAAAGACAGTGGTACAGTTTACACAGATGGAAATCCAATGACCATACATTACAAACTGGGACTCAAAATATTATGAAATTATGAAGTTATGGTTGCACATTTGAAATTCAATAGAATGTAAAACAAAAAAAAAACTGCAAATTTGTCAATAAGCAGTCAGCTAACAAAGGAGTGGGAAGGGTCTCAAGGCTGCTAACCAAGGAGTGGAAAGGGTCTAAGTCTAGGAAAGAAGATCAAGCTGCAAGATTGCAGAAGGTAAATAGGACATTGGAGGCTGCTGCATTATGGATCAGCAGTGGTAGAAAACAAATGCCTTTTCTTGAAGGAGTAAAACAGACGTATAAACCTGGAGCATGTCATGCTTGGTTAGTCTGCATTTTTACACCAAAAGCTGTAGTCGACAGCAGTACCTTTTGAATGTGCAGCATGTTTTGGGTGTGGGCAGTGGAGTGAAGAAAACAATTACAGTGTTACTCAAAGTGAAGCCCACTCTGCAACACAGTCCACTGAACAAGACAACAGTAAGCATGTCTGTTTATGTATGCAGGTAGGGTAAGGAGTGGGTGGGGGCTTCAGCATAGCACTAACTCTCCACATATGCATGTAGTGCAAACTACTGCGTCCACTACTTACCATGGCACATATAGCATTGACAGGCAATGGAAGGGGTGTATCACTAAAACTGAGTCCTGACACAGCTCTCTGTATGTACAAGTACGCATTAAACATATATCACTTTACACTGTGCTCATTCCACTACACTGAAATTTTACAGAGTTACAGTCCACAGCAATATTGCTTTTGACAGACAACAGACATCTTTATTAGTCTTAGAGTATGGTTAAAGAGGTGGGCAATGCATTTGAAGACTTAGGACCACTGGTACTAGTAGCAAGACCCTATTTACAACATTCCATCATTGTACAGCCATTGCATGTCTACTACATTTATCTTCTGCTGTGGGGCAGAGACACAGAAAAAAAATATTGGTAGTCAAAGTTATTTTCAGGATGAAATTAGCAATAGGGTTGTCATATTACACTGAATTCAGTAACGAGATTGTCACAATGAACTTTGTCAATATGAAATGTGGCTGTACTTACAGCTACATCTATGATTATTTAGGAACAGTCTGTATTTAGAAGCAACAGGGTAGCCATATTGAACTGCAAAGGCTGAGCCTAAATCCTTATAAACAATGTTTTAGCTGTTATTTGCACTGTCAGAATTTGTTTTTTGTCTTCCTATATTTGCTAACACTTGTCTGCCCTTTCACTCAGTGTCAGCTTTGATATAGCTATATTTTAAGACAAATGTTATATTCTTCTACGTGTGTGCCTGGTCTTAACTTGCACAGTCAAGTCCTGTTTTAGGTATACTGTGTTGTTAAGCATTCAGGTCATGGTCTTTCCGCTTGTGTCCTGACACCTGGCAGAAAATACTGCGGTTCACCATCCTACTTAAGAGAAATCATATAAATGATTAACAAATGAATAACATTGTTACTTTAAAATGTGGCTGGTGAGAAAGTGTACCAGATGTATGAAGATACATCAGTTACAACAGACATTGTTCTTGATGTACAAGACAACTTACTAAAATACTTGTAGCCAAATAAATTTGTAATGTGAAGTGAGAAATGCTACAGAGAATGATTGTTAAACTGTAGACATCTCATGTGTTACATCAAATGAGAGTCTATCAAAGAGCCGTGGGTTTTCAAACACTTTTGAAAAAAAAAAATCAAAGGAGTAGTGCTGGAATGAGGCACTGACAGATCCAGATTTATCTTCAATGTAACCAACAGCAGCAGATTACTTGAGTTATCAGCACTGATGAGAAAGATGGTAAAAAATAAAGAACGGAAATGTATAACCTCAGTAAAATGCATCACACTTGAGTCAACATACATGCGGAAAACAGATAACCAAAAAATCATCCAGAAAGAGCAGACTGGTGCAAATATAGAAAAAACATGAACAGGGAAAATGCACTGAAATATCAGCATACCAATTAACATAATTTGAAGAAACACTGTTTTAAACAGTCACATTTGAAAAAAACTAGTAGTAGCAACAAAACTTGATTTTGTAATATTGTGGGCATTCTTCAAATAATGTTAATTGGTATGCTAATATTTAATGTATTTTCATTGGTGGTTTTTGAATGAGTTTAAGTTATATAAAATGTTTGGGGTTTAATTCTTTAGTTCTGATCAGGTCCCAATGAGTTGGGACAAAAGTGTTTAACTTATTCTGACAATAAAAGTTTTTAATCTATATTTACAATGGAGTGCTCTTTCTAGCTGATTTTTTGGTCAATTTGTTTCCTTTATCGGCTTGGAGCTTTAGCTTGCTTATACAAATAAAAAGTACATCCGACTGAAGTAAATCATTTAAAAGTTCACCTTAACTCAAAAGGCAGCACACTACCGCAGCAGTTAGAGCTGTTGCCATACAGTTCTTCGTTCTGTGCACAGATTCTGGGGATTGCACCTGCTGGCACTACAGAACGGGTCAGCAAAAGAAGGGCACTGTCATATTTCAGCTAGTGAGCCATTTCCTCCCAGTCTAAACTCAATTCTCTTGCATGTGTATTGGGCAGACCATAAGGTGTTGTCTCAGGATGCATTTATCTGGCCAAAGTAGCCTCATCTCCTCAGCTCCCCTGCTCAGCCCAGAACAGCAATCCATCCCAGAGTCCTAGCTTCCTCTATCCACTCACCATGTCCCCCTCCCCAGTATGGGTATGCCCCTCCACTGTCACGCTGGTCAAGCCAATAATTAAAGTTAGGTTAACTGGGTCATTGTTAGGGTTTTGTCCCTCTATTCCATTAGTGCAGGAGTTTTTTCTCTCTTTTTATAAACATATATTCAATATTCCTTTGCAGCCCTTTTACTAGCATTTATATTAACTCCAATAACAGTGTTTACATTTCTCTGATTTATCTATCTTCTCTTAGCACAGGTTTTGTATAACCATACCAATTTCTTATAAGAGAACAATTAGCCTGATCTGCATAACAGTTACCCTTCTATTTGGCAACATTTGTAAGACTTAATTTTCTGCAGATGCCATTAATTTTCTGCAGATGCTATAAATGGCCCTGAGTTTTTCTGGCTGGGCAACAGCGGTATAAAAATTATTCCCTGCAAAAGCCCTTCTGTTCTGAAATTTATATGACATATTTTTATTTATTTTATGACAGTTTTATAACTGGGTAGGTAATCAGAACAAAACAGTTTAGAGAAAAGAAGAGGAGCAATTACATAAAGCACACAGTGAGAAAAACAACCAGGAACAATAAAGATACATAGTTTGGAAAATAAGATTATATGGCATGACCACTCGATCATCATCTTCTTTCAGCTGTTCCCATTAGGGGTCGCCACAGCGTATCACCTGCTTCCATTTCTTCTTGCCCTCTGCATCTTGCGCTGTCACACCAACCACATGCATGTCCTCTCTTACCACATCCATAAACCTTAACTTAGGCCTTCCTCTTTTCCTGTTACCTGGTAGCTTCATCCAATATACTCAGCATCCCTCCTCAGCACATGTCCAAACCAATCTTGCCACTCTAACTTTGTCTCCAAACCTTCCAACCTGGGCTGACCCTCTAATATACTTATTCCTAATCCTGTCTAACCTCGTCACACCCAGTACAAATCTTAACATCTTTAACTCTGCCACATCCAGCTCAAACTCCTGCCTTTTGCCAGTGGCACTGTCTCCAACCCATATAACATAGTTGGTCTCACTACCCTCTTGTAGACCTTCCCTTTCACTCTTGCAGGTACTCGTCTGTCACAAATCACTCCTGACACTCTCCACCCACTCCATCCTACCTGTACTCTCTTTTTCACCTCTCTTCCACTCTCACCGTTACTCTGAACTATTGACCCCAAGTATTTAAACTCATCCACCTCTACTCCTTGCATCTTCACCATTCCTCTTATCCTCCCTCTCATTCACACACATATTCTGTCTTAATCCTGCTGACCTTCATTCCTCTTCTCTCTAGAGCATATCTCCATCTCTCCGGGGTCTCCTCCACCTGCTCCCTACTCTCACTACAGATCACAATGTCATCTGCAAGCATCATAGTCCATGGGGACTCCTGTCTGATCTTGTCTGTCAACCTGTCCATCACCATTGCAAATAAGAAAGGGCTCAGAGCTGATCCTTGATGTAACCCCACCTCCACCTTAAATGCATCCGTCACTCCCACCGCAGACCTCACTGCTGTCACACTACCCTCGTACATATCCTGTACCACTCTTACATACTTCTCTGACACTCCTAACTTCCTCATACAATACCACAACTCTTCTCTAGGCACCCTGTAATATGCTTTCTCTAAGTCTACACAAACACAATGCAACTCCTTCTGACATTCTCTGTACTTCTCCATCAACACTCTGAGCAAACATCGCATCTGTAGTTCTCTTTCCCGGCATGAAACCATACTGCTGATCACTAATCATCACGTCCCTTTTTAATCTAGCTTCCACTACTATTTCCCATAACTTCATGCTGTGACTGATCAATTTAATCCCTCTGTAGTTACTACAGCTCTGCACATCACCCTTATTCTTAAAAATCAGTACCAAAACACTTTCTCCATTCCTCAGGCATCCTCTCGCTTTCTAAGATTTCATTAAACAATCTGGTTAAAAACTCCAATGCCATTCCACCTAAACACCTCCATGCTTCCACAGGTATGTCATTTGGGCCAACAGCCTTTCCATTCTTTATTCTCTTCATAGCTACCCTTACTTCCTCCTTGCTAATCCATTGTACTTCATGATTCACTATCCCTACATCATCCAACCTTCTCTCCCTCTCATTCTCTTCATTCATCAACCCCTCAAAGTACTCTTTCCATCTCCTCAACACACACTCCTCACTTGTGAGTATGTTTCCCTCATTATCCTTTATCACCTTTACCTGCAGCAAATCTTTCCTAGCTCGGTCCCTCTGTCTAGCCAATCAGTACATGCCCTTTTCTCCCTCCTTAGTGTCCAACCTTTCATATGACTCTTCATATGCCTTAACCTTAGCCTTTGCCACCTCTCTCTTTGCCATGCACCTCATCTCCTTATACTCCTGTCTACGTTCTTCATCTCTCTGACAATCCCACTTCTTTGCCAACCTCTTTGTCTGTATACTCTCCTGTACTTCCACATTCCTCCCTCATGTCTCCTTGTCGTCCTTCCTCTGTCCCAATGTGATACCAAGCACCTTTCTAACCATCTCCCTTACTAGCTCTGCTGTAGTTACCCAGCTATTTGGTAACTCTTCACTGCCACCCAGTGCCCGTCTTAACTCATCCATGAACTCCACCTCACAATTACCCTTTTTCAATTTCCACCATTTGATCCTTGGTGCTGCCCTCACACTCCTCCTCCTCTTCTTGATCACAAACGTCATCCTACAAACCACCATCCTGTGCTATCTAACTACACTTTCTCTGGTCACCACTTTACAATCTCCAATCTCCTTCAGACTGGCCCTCCTGCATTAGATATAATCCACCTGTGTGCATCTTCCTCCACTCTTGTATGTCACCCTATGCTCCTCCCTCTTGTTAAAATACGTATTCACCACAGCCATGTCTATCCTTTTCGCAAAATCCACAACCATCTGACCTTCTGCATTCCTTTGTTTAACACCATACGTACCCATCACTTCCTCATCCCCTCTGTTCCCTTCACCAACATGCCCACTGAAATCTGCTCCAATCACCACTCTCTCACCTTGGGTACAGTCATCACCAATTCATCCAATTCACTCCAAAATTTTTCTTTCTCATCCATTGCACACCCAACTTGTGGAACATATCCACTAACACTCATCATTACACCATCAATTTCTATCTTCATAAACATCACTATCCGACACTTTTTTTCACCTCCAAAACACTCTTAGCATATTTTTCCTTTAGAATAACTCCTACGCCATTTCTCCTCCCATCCACACCATGATAAAACAATTTGAACACACCTCCGATGCACCTAGCCTTACTCCCCTTCCATCTGGTCTCTTGACACGCAATATACCCACCGTCCTTCTGTCCATCATATCAGGTAGCTCTCTCCCTATACCAGTCATACTGCCAACATTCAAAGTTCCAACCCTCACTACCACAGTCCTAACCTTTCTCCTCTCTTCCTGCCTTCGGCCATGCCTTCCGCCTCTTCTCCTCCTTCAGCCAAAAGTAGCCCAATTTCCGCCAGCACCCTATTGGCTAACAATACTGGTGGCGGTCATTGTTAACCCAGGCCTCGACCGATCTGGTATGGAAATATTTACAGGTGACTGCATGAAATGATTTGGCGAAGTTTTACGCCAGATGCCCTTCCTGATGCAACCCTCTCCATTTATCCGGGCTTGGGACCGGCACAAAGAAATGCACTGGCTTGTGCATCCCCAGTGGCTAGGTTGCATGACCCCTCGGTATACACAAAATATATTATTTCAAATAATTATGCACAGTATATGCAGAGTTATCCTTTATTAAAAAATGTCAACCATTAACATTATCCATTTGAAAGGCTATACTGAAAAACATTCTGGGGATTAAAGTCATCAAGCCATCAATATGTCAATGTACTGAAATAATAAATATTGCATTGCAATGTACTATCCAACATCCCTGAAACAAACTAATGTATATTTCTGAGCCTGGTCTTCCTATAACTCTTTTCCTTAACATGACAGTCCTAGAGATTTTTTTTTGTTTTGATTCTGGTCTTTTGTTTACATTTTTAGTGTAGCTATCTGAGCATGTCCCCGTGATTTTTATCCTCGGAGAAATGCAGTCTTTCAGGAGTTTTATGATCTCTCTTGCTACTACCTTGCAGGAAAGCACATCAACAATGCAATGCTAAAACATTCAGAGAGAGAGCTCATAGGTGTGTACTACACTAATGGCCCTGGAGCCTTAACAAGCCTAGCCCATAGGATTACCCTAGCATCGTGCCACCTGACCTTAGTTCCCAGTGCCTCTGTTGAGTAAAGCCACTGGAGTGATCCCTGGGGTGAATTTTTCATTTCCCATCCACTCATCAAGATTTCTCTTGAAGAGGGCCAGCGAGGTGCTCTGCTTGACATGTATGGGAAGTCCATTCCATAGCATGGGCAGTCTCTGGGTAATGAACCTGTCCCTCCAGCATGTTCTGTTGATTGTGGTAATGAGGTTGAGGTCTCTGGAGAGTGTGGTGCGGAGAGACTGGGATTTCTTCAGATGTAGCATCTCTAACAGAGCTGGGTCAGACATGGCTTTGTAAGTCAAGCAGAGATCGCCTCTAAGTAGGCGATATGAGACGGAGAATAGTTGGAGTTTGTGTAGTCTGTCCATATAGGACAAATGTTTAAAACCTAGAATCCTCTTTTAAGAGGTACTTTTGTGGTCAATCCAGTTGCAGGTGTTTAGTGAGGTACATGCCAAATGAGGCATTGTACTCTATGACTGGCCTAATGAGGCAAGAGTAGAGGAAGACAATGACCTCTTTCTTCCTGGATGCAAAGCCCTTAGTAATGAGATGTGCCACATAGAAGGACTTTCTGACCACAGTGACAATGTGGTGGTGAAAAGAAAGGTTGTTGTCAACCTGTGTTCCCAGATCTCTTAAAACATCTTCTTTGTTGAGTGGACTACCATCGATGTGGTAATTCATGAGAACTGGGTTTTTTCCCAAAGGGGATGACTATGCATTTTTTTGGCATTGAGCTTAAGGCCATGGTTCTGACACCATTCGTTTGTCTCAGTGAGGCCTTTCTGCAGGATGTCAACATCACTTGGGGAGTTAATAGCAGCTCCCAACTTGTAATCGTCTGCAAACTTTGGCAGATAGAGTCCCTTCATGTTGGCCTGGACTTCAGAGAAGTAGATACCAAACAGAAAAGGACCCAGGAGCAAACCCTGTGGGACTCCCTTGTGGCTGGTCGGCAGTCTGACTTGGAGTCAGCTACTTTCACACTGTGGGTTCTACCTGTGAGCCAGTTTGCAACCCACCTAGTGATACAGGGGTTGATGCCTAGCTTAGTGAGTTTTTCTATGATTCCTGAGTGGGGAATGGTATCAAAGGCCTTGGCCAGATCAAGGTAGGCTGTATGAACCACCTTGCTTTCATCCACAACTCAGTTTTCTGTTCATTTCATTTTGTATTTTATTTTATGTGGATTTCTGAATGCTAGCCAACTGCTATGGTGTTATGCATGACCATACCTCTCAACCTGGAAACATCAAAAATCTGGACAAGGCCCATGAAAAATAGATACAAATCTGTACGCTGTTTAACATAACATTTGCATACATAATTATGTAACCCCGCCCACTCCAATGGAATTGTGGGATCCCAACTTTCTAATGCAAACTGAAGAAAAGACAAATAAAAAATGGCACCAGAGTCCCACTGCAGCCATTCCAATGTCCCATTACCTGGCTATTCTGCCCCATTTACCATAAACACTAATGTGTGCATAAGGCTTTACTTCTACACTGACTATTTGGATTTTATTTTTACACTTTACAGCACAATGCACAAACACTAAGACATCTGTTAAACAAAGCAATACTGTCTCACAATAAAATTAGACTTGGCATTAAAACTTCTGCCCTTGAAACTCACATTTGTTAAAAGAGCATTGAAACCTACACCACATTCAAAGAAAATGCATCTGGTCAGTGGTGGATAAAGATTACCTTTGGGCTGTTTTCAAATCATTGTCCCCTTGCACACAAAACAAGAAACATACATGTGTTCTTTGATACACCTTCCTGACTTTAGTAAATTATATTCCTTGTATAATGCAGCACACTTGTTGGACACAGCACATTTTAAATTTGTTTGAACATTTTTTCAGTAGGCAATGAAACCAAATGCATGAACCAGTAATGACAAAACTGCCCAATTCAGAACATTTCCATCATAAAAGTCTACTTACACACACACACACACACACACACACTATACATATAAAAATAGAATGACAGTAGTGTAAGGCATAGGCATCTTGCACATCTTCTTACACTTATTTTCAATTTAAGTTTTTTCTTTGGTTGGCGGGGGGGGGGGGTACAAAATGCCAAAAACCAGGGACATATTTTAAACATTGCTTGTATAATTTTGGAAAGTTGCCAGAATAAAATGTTATGTTATCACTATGGATTTCACTGGCATGTCTTGAACACAGGACCCTATGCACTGCAGTCAGGGCAGCATACCACTATGCCAAATCAGCAGCTTGTTTCCAAAAATATAGGAAGACTGAAACTATTCAGTTCTCATTTCTCACCAAAGTTCTCAACCTCTTAGTACAAAAAATCTGGACAAAGCCAACAATGCAGCTCCAAAATAGGTACAAATTTCAAATAGTGATCTTATAAACTTAGAACATTGCTAGAATAAAAGGTTTTGTTACCATTTATTTTCTGAAGAATATGAAGTCTGAAATTCAAATGCCTGTCATTATTTAATAAATTCAACCTTCACCTTCAGTGATTTGTTACAAACAACCTGAAACCACAGATTTTATGAGGAACAGATCAAAAAATTCACAAGTGGTGGTGGCTAGGGACATTAGGCTCTTTTTACCCTATACCCAGGGTACAGGGTTTGAGCCTGAGTACTCTAGCCACCACTACATGCCCTCCCTAACCTCATTTACATGTGACACCAGACCTTACTCTATTCAGTAGACTGTGACTATGTTACAGTTCAGAGGGATTTGTGGGTATTTATGAATAGGGACAGCACTGCCCATTACACATGGCACCTTGCGCAGCTTTAAGTACTATTAAAGGTGACTGTAAATCCCAACCTTGTGTTTTACAGTAAGCCAGTCATTTATTTGTCCTTAATCAACTTGTACAATCTCCTACTCACTTTTATGCCTTCATTGTCCACCACATTCTTCAAGAATGTTGCCAGTATTTTTAAGTCCATTTTTTCTTCTGTAATCGCTATATGTATTTGCTTTCCCTTTTGGATAATATCTCTCCATACCTTACCACTTCCCATCCACATACACTTTCTATTCTCTCTCTCTCTCTCCCTTTGAAGATTATAACCCTAAATATCTGTCTTCTAGTTATATTATTTGGTGCATCATTTCATCACATGACAGTACACAGAGGACTACCACTAGGGGTTAATTTGTCAAGTGATGGATACATTACTTTTGTCAAATTAGTTTGCTTATTACAGTTCTCCTTTCATAATAAACATCCTGCTCATCTGTGTTATTTTTGGCATGTTATTGTAACTATCTTTGTATCCAATATCCTCTTTTCTCCTTAAGTCATTCGTAGGTCAGTGATCTTACTTTATGATATTGCATAAAAGGTAAGAAAGTATACTGGAACTCATGCACAACCAAGGCTCCTGCCTGCCGCTGTGTGGTTTCCATAACAATATGAAACTGTGAGGAAAAACATGAGAGGCTTTTACTGTTATGAAAAGAACAATGTAGAAGAATACATTCAGATGCAAAGCTCTAATGAATTGTATTGTTTTTTGTTTTACATGCGCGCGCGCGCACACACACACACACACACACACACACACACACACACACACACACACACACACACACACACACACACACACACACACCCTCCCCTACCTTACGATTCAACAGCCAAGATATCCATCCACATAATGAAGGAAAACAGCTTGCTTGCAGCTACGATGGTTTCCAATGAATGAAAACAGCTAAGTAAGCTAACTGCTTACAAGCCAGCATAAAAGACTTGCTTTCCGATGAAAGAAGATGCAACAGAACTGCTTCCAAAATGAAGTTTTCTAATAACTCTTCCCACCGCTTGCAGCATTTGAACAGCTCAGCCAGAAATGTGTGCACAGCTATTCCGATAGGCTGGTAGCACTGATGATGCTAACGTCATCGCGCATGTGATGACGTCGGCCAAAACACTGCGAAAATGTAAAAATAAGTGGAAAAAATCGGAAATGATGGGGTGCCATTTGGGAATCGTTGCACCCCATCATTTCTTCCCCAAAACCCGGTAAAAACCGAGGAATTTGGGACATTTGGAAGGTATGTGAATGACTGCTACTTGGCTCAGTAGAAAGCATCAGATTGATGCAAGTTTCAAATAGCAGTAGAAGCAGTCTTTTTATCATGTCTTGTTTTTTGATCTCGGAATATTAACCAAGTATAATGGTTTTCTCACCTGCTGTAAAAAAAAAGTGTGTGATGCAAGCAACAGATTCGTTTTAAACAAATGAAATCCAAAACTTACTGTCACAATGGGAGCTGTACAGTATGGCAACCTGTGATAGTTATACATACCAATTCTGAGATTGCTTTACTACAGAGTTGTTGTGTCTTTCGGCTTTTCCCGGTTAGGGGTCGCCACAGCAGTCCGCTAATGATTGGAAGTAGATTTTTACGTGCCGAGTTGCCAGCTCTGACGCACAACCTTCAACGAAGGTACGCCCATTTGCGCATATCTCCACACAGAAGACACTCTAGCTGAGAATCGAACAGGACAATGTCATACTGTGAGGCAGCAACACTACCACAGCACCACCACCGCAGCTTTACTACAGAGTAAGGGAAATACATCAATAGCGTAGAAAAATCCTTTATTTCCGCTTTCGTCAACAGACTTCATCAGAATAACGTCAAACTAAAACACATCAAATATATATACTCTATCAAACATCCAATTAACCAATTAATCAATCAATTAACATATATAAGAAATTTATACAACTATAAAAAATATATATAAAATTACAATAAAATTAATATGGTTCAATAAATTAACATCAGTTAAATAAAGAAAGTGAACCAAGCGCTTTTTTATCAATACTTAACGGGGCCCCTTTTAAAAAACATTTAATGTTAATGGTCTCATTTAAACCAGGTGGTTTATCAGCCTTTAACTTCACCTGCCACAGTGTTTCCCTTTGCTCTACATAATTTTTATAATCACCACCTCTTAAATCAGTTTTAACTACCTCTACTACTGAAAAAACAAATTTTTTAAAATTGTTACAAGTAACAGAGTGTCTAAATAAAACACTATTGACATCTTTAATTTTGATGTTATAAATATGCTCACGAATGCGAACATTTAAACTGCGGGTGGTCATGCCGACATAAAACCCAGAACAGGAACAACACATAGCAACGTACACTACCCCCTCAGTACGACAATTAACATATTCTGGCACCATAATAGTCCGCTGATAAGAGTCTATAACAATAATGGGACCTGTGGCAATAAACCTACACATGTTACAATTGTTACATGTAAACATACCCTTAACCTCTTTTTTCGAATTGTTCAATGTATCATGACCAAATTCCAGAGCTTTCTTGATGTTAAATAAATTCCTATAAACAAAATTAGGTTTGTTGCCCAAAACCCGAAAAATATCTGAATTGCCTTCAATAATTTTCCAATTATTCAAGAGAATTCTTTTAATGCACTCTCCATCGATGCTCATTTCTAAAGAACAAACTACATTGTCGAATTTTTCAAAATTCGTATTTTTGTTACTTGGAATACTTAAAGAACTAGGGCTCAAGATATTTAATAAGGCTGGATAGTATTGCTCACGTTTACCTATTACTTCACTTATAATTTTATTCAATAACTCCAATGGGTACCCTCTCTGAAGAAATAAATTTTTTATAAACCCAATCTCCAAACAGAGATCAGTTTCATCTGAGGTCATCCGACAAGCTCTGATGACTTGTCCCTTAGGGATGTTACAAATCATGTGTTTGGGATGTGCACTGGAATAATGAACATAACTGTTCGTAAATGTACTCTTCCGGTGTATCTTACTTCTGAATTTCCCTGCCGTGAAATCCCATGTAACACATACATCCAAAAAATTTATTGTAAAACCCACACCTCCCAAAGTAAATTTCAAAAAACAGTTGAACTTATTTATTTCAAAAAGAAATTTGTCCACAGTTGTTTTGTCCCCCTCCATAATAAAAACCAAGTCGTCTACAAATCTCTGGTAAAATAAAATATTAAATTTAGTGGTTAAAGACTTAAGAAAGACAGATTCCCACCAGATCATAATAATATTGGCATAAGAGGGTGCAGCTGGGGACCCCATAGCTACCCCTCTCACTTGTCGGTAAAATTTATCCTTAAAAATAAAAAAGTTATTTTGTAAAATTATCTCAATAAACCTACAGATAGTGCCAATTTGTCCGGTTGAATGTTGCCCATTGTTAGTTAGCACACATCGCACAGCTTCTATCCCGTCATCATGTGGGATACATGTAAATAAAGAAATCACATCTAAAGTGAAAAGCACATGTTTGTTGGGATCAAAAGTTGCCGTAGTGGCAAACAAATTCAATTTTGTCAAAAAATGCCAAGAATCCTGTAGGAAACTTTCTTGTTTAATAACAATAGGATTAAGGGTGGCATCGATGACCAAGGAAATTCCTTCAGTAACCGAGTTTGGTGCTAATACTATTGGCCTAAAAGGAGGCTCAATGGCGTTCTTATGGGTTTTTGGAATCCCAAACAGGATCCCAATTCTGGGGTTGTTAATAACACAAAACTCATAAACGTCTAGGTCTATTTCATTGGTCATTAAAGCTTCATAAAGAAAAGAATGCACTAAACGTTGTTTCTTTTTGATGTTATAAAGCGCAATTAATTCATATTCGTCTTTGTTCTGTAACAGTTGCAACATTCTCGAACAATATGCATCCTGTTTCATTATAACTATGTTGCCCCCCTTGTCACTTTTCATAAATCTAACGTCCCTGTTTCTCTGACATAACTCATGAAAGGCTTTCCTGTCGTTATAACTTAAATTATAATCTGTTTTGGTTTTATTTGAAAAAATCATCTCAACCTCCCTAATGCAAGCTTCCTCAAAAACTTTTATAGTATTATTAAGGATGGGGTTATAACTTGACGGTTTTTTTAACCTTTTTGCAACCTGTGGAACATCACTCAAGATGTAATTTAAGTTCATCTTTCTAGTGAACTTCTTAATGTCCACTATTGTTCTACATAAATCTGCCTTCTTAGATGGAATAAAATTTAAACCTAAACGCAAGAGTTTAAATTCACGTTCAGTAAAGGTGTAATCTGTTAGGTTAATAATGTCCAGAGAGTCATTCAGAGAAGTTAGTTCTCGTCCCCTGAGGAGTTCGAATTCAGGAAGGTTCGACTTCTCGTGAAGACCGTTTTCTTCAACGGTAAGCCTTTCTTCCCTAAAAAATCATTCATACTGTTAGCGTTACCAACTTTATTAAAGGACCCATTTGAAGTGGTGGAAATACTTCTTTCAGTTGGAATCTCATCACCGGTTTGTTCTTGAGCACTGGCTCCCCCACTTGACTTTTTGTCACTTAAAACAATGTCTGCCTGTTCAGAGATTTTTAAAGAACCGACAGTACGTCGTGTAGGTGAGGAGGTACAAACTTCATTTGAGTTCCCACAGTTAGTACCAGGAACACAGGTATTCGTTTTTCTGTAGGTATTAAAACTACCCAGAGGTTCTTTAATAGACACCACGGAGCTGTAATTACGCCTGTTGGAGCCTTGATAACCAAATTGTTTATTCCCATATTCTTTGTTGTTAGGGGCAAAGTAAGTATATGCCGAATTTTCCTCATATGCTAAAATGTCCCTTTGTAACTTAGTTTGTTTCCTGCTTGTAATTTTGTTTATAGGAATTTATTTAACATCATTAAATTTATTTAACATCAAGAAAGCTCTGGAATTTGGTCATGATACATTGAACAATTTGAAAAAAGAGGTTAAGGGTATGTTTACATGTAACAATTGTAACATGTGTAGGTTTATTGCCACAGGTCCCATTATTGTTATAGACTCTTATCAGCGGACTATTATGGTGCCAGAATATGTTAATTGTCGTACTGAGGGGGTAGTGTACGTTGCTATGTGTTGTTCCTGTTCTGGGTTTTATGTCGGCATGACCACCCGCAGTTTAAATGTTCGCATTCGTGAGCATATTTATAACATCAAAATTAAAGATGTCAATAGTGTTTTATTTAGACACTCTGTTACTTGTAACAATTTTAAAAAATTTGTTTTTTCAGTAGTAGAGGTAGTTAAAACTGATTTAAGAGGTGGTGATTATAAAAATTATGTAGAGCAAAGGGAAACACTGTGGCAGGTGAAGTTAAAGGCTGATTAACCACCTGGTTTAAATGAGACCATTAACATTAAATGTTTTTTTAAAAGGGGCCCCGTTAAGTATTGATAAAAAAGCGCTTGGTTCACTTTCTTTATTTAACTGATGTTAATTTATTGAACCATATTAATTTTATTGTAATTTTATATATATTTTTTATAGTTGTATAAATTTCTTATATATGTTAATTGATTGATTAATTGGTTAATTGGATGTTTGATAGAGTATATATATTTGATGTGTTTTAGTTTGACGTTATTCTGATGAAGTCTGTTGACGAAAGCGGAAATAAAGGATTTTTCTATGCTATTTCCACTCCACGTGTTCATTTCTTCTTCCAGACTGCTTTTTGGATTTGGTTTTTGGCTTTTTTACTGGTTGAAATACATCAATAGACTGCTAAGATTTAGTGTGAAGTCACTAAACTGTACTCTTCTGACTATGCTGCTCACAGTTACACTGTGCAGAATAAATAAAGGAAATAAAGAGCTGCACAATTGTAATACGCTTTTTGATGAATTCATAAAAAGTAAACAATGAAAGTCTTGCCTAACCATGTAACAAATTTGTTTCCCAGTGACTGGGACTGAATGCTTTGACAAGTGTTCACCAGAGGGCATGAACAAAGAGCTGCATAAAGTAAACTGAAACCAGGAGTAGGGCTGATAACGACTTTGTAAGTGGGTGGTGACACCTGGGAGGCATCAGGACAAGTTTCTCAGTCAGAATTTTAGACTCTGAGATTGTCCCTTTAAGGACTCTTAATGATGGTGTGTATGCCCATAGGTGTAATTTCACTGGGCAGCCTGCTCCATGAAGGGAGCCAAGCTTAGAAAATTATCTTTCACATACATATAAAGAAACTATTTGTTGTAATCAGTTTGATAGTAATGTTTGCTACAGCAAGTAGGTAGATTCACGTACTAAAAGTCTGCGTGCCAGAGGTAGGCAACAGCTATCCTTAAGCAGTCAAACAAATTTGTTACATTTTTGTGTGTGCTTGTGGTGAGGATGGTTAGGCAAGACTTTCAGTGTTTTCTTTTTATGAACTCATTATTACAATTGTGCAGCTCTTTATTTCCTTTATTTATTCTGCACAGTGCAACTGTGAGCAGTATAGTCAGAAGAGTACAGTTTAGTGAATTCACACTAAATCTTAGCAGTCTATTGATTTATTTCCCTTACTCTGTAGCAAAGCAATCTCAGAATTGGTATGTATAACTATCACAGGTTGCCACACTGTACAGCTCCCATTGTGACAGTAAGTTTTGGATTTCATTTGTTTAAAATGAATCGACTGCTTGCATCACACACTTTTTTACAGCAGGTGAGAAGACCATTATACTTGGTTAATATTTGAGATCAAAAAACAAGACATGATAAAAAGGCTTCTACTGCTATTTGAAACTTGCATCAATATGATGCTTTCTACGGATTCAAGTGACAGTCATGCACATACCTCCCAAATGTCCCAAATTCCTCGTTTTTTACTGAGTTTTGGGGTTCAAATTATGGTGTGCCACGATTCTCGAATGGCACCCCATCATTTCCAATTTTTTCCACTTATTTTTACATTTTCGCAGTGTTTTGGCCAACGTCATCACATGCGCAAAGTATATTGAGCAGAAAGGTGACTGTGATAACACAAATGTGCAGTGGTGTGGTTCTTTCAGCTTTTTCCTGGTAAGGGGTCACTACAGCGAAACGCCGGTCCGCTAATGACTGGCAGTAGATTTTTACAAAACGCTGAGGTGCCAGCTCGACGCCCAACCTTCAACTAAGGCACGCCCATTTACGCACGCATGTCTTTCGAACGCTACCCAACCGTGGGGAGGACATGCAGACTCCACACAGAAGGCACTCCCAAGCCAAGTAAAGAATCGAACGGGAGAACCTCTTGCTGTGAGGTAATAATGCTACCAAAGCCAAGTAGAGAATCGAACGGGAGAACCTCTTGCTGTGAGGTAACAATGCTACCACTGTAGCACCGCGGAATATAGAAATATGCAGTGGTATGTAGTTGAATTTCCAAGACTGTTAATTTGTAGAATCTCATTTTTGGCAGTTTGTAACACTGCAGTTTTTTGCATTCAAATCTTGGGATTAAGACATTAAGACATTGATGGCGGTCACAAGCAGAGCTTCAGAGGTGTGAAGATTTGAAATATCTGCAGGCTGCCTTAAGCTGATGTAGTACTTCGTAGTAATCATCTCAATGTAACTGAGATATTTCTACTGAATCTTAAATGGCAGCAAAGTTCCACCTGGGTTAAAACACAGAGAACTGAAATTTTACCTAGTCATTTTGCTGTCTCAAACATACAAACAATATAAGGCAAACACTGACTTAGACCACAAGATGCCTAGCCACATACACCTTCAAGCAAACGCACTTAATAGTTCTTGCCACCCTTTATAAGCACTTAACAGTACTCACTTCCAAAAAAGCTTTTAGAGGCATAGGCCATGGTCAAATCTGGGAGCACAAGCTTCAACTAGGAAATGAACCTAGATACTCCCATCACCACTGCAACTGTTCTACCATTTATGCCAGTGAAGCATAACTGGAGATTTGTTAGTGGTGATAGCCAGTTTGTTATTGGAAAGTAAACTCCAAAATGAAAGAAAACATTTTGTAACACAGATCCTACCCCGCTGTGAGGATATGTGAGCAGCAATAAAAACAGTATCATCTGCATACCTGGCACTGCTAAGATGAAGCAAGCTCCATAAAAAACTATTTATGCAAGGTGAAAAGAGCACAGGGCCTAACACCAAGATGTGAGGATCACCATTAGTGAGCTAACCTTTTGTACAATGCTAGTTTTGGCCAGTAATAGTGAAAGACCTACTGAATAAATACTTTTTAAATCATGAAGTTACTTCAGGGAAGAACCCATAGTTTACTTTGCAGTGAATTGTGATCAACAGTTTCAAAGGCTCTTAAGTCCTGAAACATAGCTCTTGTTAGTAGTCCCTTCTCAATGTTTCAGTAAATGTGAAAGTTTAGATAGTTGTAGTACTGTACTTTTAGGTGGAATACATGCTGCATATGTCTGTTAAACAACTTCAATTTTGAATGTGAAGTTTAAGGCTGTAAGCTGCACTTCCTGTGGTACAGGGTTTGATTCCCTTAGCCCTCTCATTTGCTTACTGTGGGACCTTGAGCAAGTCACTTAGACGTTGCTCTCAGGCCACCCCTGAAAAGGGACTGTGTGCCCAGTGGGCCTACCTGGTTAACAAATTGAATTTATTATTATTATTATTATTATTATTAATATTACTATTTTCTTTCAACAAACATCTTTATTACATTATCATGTAGGACACAGGCAATCTTACATTTATATAAATGAAAAAGAAACACTGACAACACTTTAGTTGCAAACATTATACATCACAGACACCAGTGAAACAACTGTAGTTGCAAATATTATACATCACTTATAATCTATCAAGTCATTGTCAGTTAAGCATTATATGGCTCATTCAAATCCTGCCTCAAACCTCATTCCTTCTCTGCATATATTGTCCCCACAATTCCCATTTCTTCCTATGTAATATGCTCCTTCCCTTTTCTAAAGATCCCAATTTCCAGTTGTTTTGCCTCTGTTACTAAATTCACTACTTCTAGTAAAGTTCTAGACCGATTTCCATTTTCTAGTAACTGCTTTTTTGGCAGCCACCATAATTGGACTCAGCAAGGCTTTACTATGTCTAGGCAATTTCTATTCTCTGTCATAGCTCAAAAAATCATCTCCCCCATCAATCCAATTTGTTCACCCAGCATCTCTGAAAGAGTGGTCCACAAGTAATCCCTGAAGTCTGCCAGCTCATTGCACTCCCAAAAAATATGTTCCCAGCCACCTCTTTCCTCTTTCTTGTCGCACCTTCAAAATTTGCTATCCACCTGAGGAAAATATCCCACTGTCTCTG
This sequence comes from Protopterus annectens, assembly GCF_019279795.1. Lineage (NCBI taxonomy): Eukaryota > Metazoa > Chordata > Ceratodontiformes > Protopteridae > Protopterus > Protopterus annectens. Next base: position 53,860,427 of record NC_056737.1, on the reverse strand, counting down.
TTAATTGCTTATCCAATCTCTCTTCCCAATCCTTTCTAAGCGCCTCTGATTGATTCTTATAATTATCATGCAATATTTTATATGCTCTACTAATTATTCCCTTTTTAATGGCAGCTTCTGTTGTAGATTTTATTAAAAACTCTACCAGTACTGGTCTTTCATTTAGGACCCCCTATTTCTTTCTCTTTGCCTATACTCTGATATAAATCCTTGATAGGGAAGGTGACCTCTAATCTGCAGTCCAAATAAATTATTGGCATCGTCCCATTCTATTACCTTTCCTATTCTAGTTATTTGCTCCCAATACCCTGGTGCCAATGTCAATTTTCTCCAATAAATTCTACCCCCTCTTGCCTATTATCTGCATCTCTAACCACAGTCATCCCTATTGGCAGAATCTTTTTCTCCATTCTCATGCTGGTTTAGCTCTTAGAATACTACCTGCTATTTTATAAATATAATACTCTGCATGATTTTTATTGTTCTTTTTAAGAGTCTGCATCCAAAATCCCAATCTCTCCTTATTTCTTGATATGGGGGGAAGCTCATCACTCCTTTCCACTTTGAATTATAGTTTTCTGTTTGTTCTATGTGTGAGAGCCTTAACTGCGTTGCTCTAAAATACCCCCTCAAATTGGGCAATACTAGTCCATCCTTTTCTATTGGAAGAATCAGCTTATCCCACTTAACACTTGCTGTCTTTTCTTCCCAGATAAAATCCTTCAACGCTTTAATTGCCACCCACAGCTTCTCCACTGGTTGATAAAATATGCCTGACCTGTGTACAAGATTAAAGGGACTAAAACATTTTAATTGCTTGTACCTTAGCATCCATATCAATATAACAAAGCTTCCAGTTACTCAATTTTTGCATTATTGTATGTTTAGTCTCTTCCCATATATCCTTAGCTGCCACAACAGAGTCATTTCTAATCCATACTCCTAAACATTTCATTTTATCATGTCCCCATAATATGGATATGGACCAATTTGTGTGTGGGTACATAATATACCTCTATTGCCTTTGTTTTAGCTTCATTAATTTTGTATCCTGAGAAGATCTGAAATTGTCTTAAAATGCTACATAACACTGTAATGTCACTTTCTGGTTTTGTCAGGTATAAAATAATATCTACAAATAGAGCCAGCTTTTTCAGACTACTATACCAATTACATCCTTGAATTTCCAAGTCCCTCATTTTCTTTGTCAATGGTTCTAAATATAATTCAAAGGGGAAAGAGGACAACCCTGCCTGGTTCCTCTACTCAAGCAGAAGTTATCAGAGTGGACCTCACCCACTTTACTTTTGCCTCCGATCCCTCATATATACTCCTAATCAACCTTTTAATCATATCAGGGAAATCAAATGTTTCCATTGTGCTACTCATGAAGTCCCAGTCTACTCTGTCAAAGGCTTTCTCTGCATCAAGACACCAGTAACAGTGGTATATTTTTACATTCTGCTCCCCCCTGGATCATCAATGTTCTGTTGATATTATCAAATGTTTGCCTCCCCTACACAAAACCGCACTGATCCATATCTACCAATTTTGGTATCACTTTTACCATTCTTTAAGCCATTATAAACAAACACTTTATAATCATGGTTTAGTACTGAAATGGGCCTGTATGAAGCTGGAGCTGATGGATCTTTACCATCTTTAGGCATTACCGTTACCACTGCCTACTTCTAGGATGCTGGTACTTCTCCTCCTCTTAAAATACTGTTAAAATCTTCCAGATCTTATTTCTCCCTCCTAGCTTCCAAACTTCCACAGGAATGCCATCTACTCCTGGGGACTTTTCTGTAGATTGGTTATACATAGCCATTTTTATCTCATCTCTTCCTATTAGTAATTAAGAATCTACCTCTAACCTTGGCATATTTAATTCTTCCATAAACATTTCTATTTGTACCTTTTCTTGATTTCCTTATTTCTCTGCTTTATATAAACTTTTATAAAATTTCTGAAATACTTCTAATACATCTATAGGATCCCTTGTTATCTTCCTTGTTATAGGCTCCCTAATCTCGGTAACAGCCCTTTCTACTTTTTGTTGCCAGAGTCATTGTGCTAAAAGTTTTTTTGCGCTAGAGTTAAGAATAATAATAATAATAATAAAAAAAATTGTTTAACAGCAGTCATTCTAAACTCATGCATATTATTGACGTAATCCCCATTTTTCTGTTTAGCTTTATGCAGTTGTTCCTTTTTTTGTTCTGAGTGACCCCCCCATTTTGCAATACTTCAGTCCCTCTAAATAATTCTCGTTGCATCTTAATCATATCTTCCTTTCTGCCATAGTTTTAAACACCACTTTAATTTTATCCCACGGTCTAGCTATATGTTCAGAAGGAATTTCTATCTTCTCCTTTAGCTCCTGAATTAATTCCAAAACCTATTCCTTAAATTCCTCTCTTTTCAACCATTAGGTGGAAAAGCGCCATTGTCTCATTTTTATTTCATTACCTTGTTTTTTATTTTAATTACTGGTGCATTATCTGAAAGAGCTATTAGTTTTGTTTCAAGACCTTCAATTAAATGTACATGCCCCTGTGAGATATAAATTCTATCTAGCCCAGCCCAGTTTTTGTTTCTTGGAGAATATGTAAATTCACTCTGAACTCCTGATACTGAACTAATAGCTCTTCCATGCAAAACATTTCATAAATTTCTTCAAAAATCTACACTCGTTTGTTATATTTTCCCCTTCTAGGCCCCCTAGACACATATGCACTTTTGCAAACCAAATTCTAGTCTCTGCCTGTAAGTAATATTCCTTGCTGAAAGCTGAAATTTCCCAGAATGTTAACTTTTAGTTATGTACTTACCATAACTTCGGATGTATGGGATCCATCTCGCCTACATTCATAACAGATGGGTTCGGAGCCGATCCATCTGCTCCGACTCGGCCACTATACACTAGAACGAAGTCTCTCATTGGCTGGGCTCCCCCTTATCCCAGAATGCACCACACCTGCTTCTCCAGATCTTGTTTGTTCGCTTTCATACATCCATACAGGCACAGAAAAACATACCAATAACTGTAACCAACTAGAGCCCTTCAAGAGAAGAGCTCAGCAAGAGCAATATTTCCTCCAAATCCAAAAGGTAGGGGGAAGGAGGGTGAGTATGTATGAATGTAGGCGAGATGGATCCCATACATCAGAAGTTATGGTAAGTACATAACAAAGATGTAATGGGATCCTATCTCGCCTACATTCATAACAGATGGGACAGCGTCCCTAGCACCTAAATCCCGGGTGGCTCACTGGAACACACTCCTGAGAACTGCGGAACCAAAGGAAGCTCTGCCTCGGGAAGCCACATCAACCTTATAATGAGAAATGAAGGTGTGCGGAGAAGACCAAGTAGCAGCCGCACAAATATAATCTATTGAAACTTTGGAGTGGAATGCTACAGAGGTGGCCATCGCCCTGGTAGAATGAGCCTTGACTGGAAAAGGTAACTCTCTGCCTGACTGGGAATAAATGAAGGAGATGCAATCCTTAATCCATTTGGCTATGGTGGTCTTGGCAACTGGTAGACCTAACCTATTCTCCGCAAAGGACACAAACAGCTGGTTAGATTTTCGTGTCTGATTGGTCCTATCTAAATAAAAAGCAGTTGCCTGTGAACATCCAACTGGTGGAAGGTATATTCTGCTCTATTAGAAAAATCTGGAAAGAAAACAGGGAGCACCAAGGATTGCGGAATGCATAAAGGGGATGCTACCTTGGGCAAAAAGGAGGGATTCAATCTGAGGGAAACTCTGTCTTTATGAAAAATCAAATAAGGAGGAATAGAACAGAGAGCCTGAAGCTCTGAAACCCGCTTAGCAGAAGTTATTGCCACTAGAAGGGCGGTTTTCCAAGATAGAAATTTTATATCGCAAGTCGCTGCTGGCTCAAAGGGACGGGCAGTTAAGGAGGCCAGAACCAAATTTAAGTCCCAAGGGGGCACCGGATGGACCACAGGAGGCCTGAGGAGCCAAGCTCCCTTGAGGAAGGACTTGCAAAGTCTGTTAGCCATTAAGGAAGGCTCTACGGAAACATAAAAATTAGAGATGGCCACTAGTTGAACCTTAACTGTGGAGACTGAAGAGCCCAAATGAAACAATGAAGCTAGAAATTCTAGGACCTTCGGCACTGGGGCCGTAAGAGGATCAATGCCTCGCTGCTGGGCCCAAAAGGCAAACCTTTTCCATTTGCTGGAATACAGCTTAACAGTGGACGGCTTGTGAGAAGAGGACAAAATGTACATCACTTCTGGAGAAAGAGAGTTATCTCTAACTAAGGATGGAAGTGGAGTAACCAAGCAGCCAGCCGCAATGACCGGAGGGACGGATGAGAGTGTTCCGACTGATCAACAGATCCGGCACTGGGTCCAGAATCCAAGGGCCCTGTACCGCATACTTCTGAAGGAATGGGAACCAAACCTGATGGGGCCAGTGTGGGGCGATCAAAATCATGTCGCTCCCCACATGAATAGCCTTCTGAATCACCCTCGGGAGAAGGGGGATCGGGGGAAGGCATAAAGTAGACCCGGGGGCCAATTGTGGGCTAGAGCATCCCTGGGAAACTGCCCCTGGGAGGGAGTCAGAGTGAAGAACTCTCTGCATTTCGCACTGTTGGGGCTGGCGAACAAGTCGCAACAAGGGAGGCCCCATTTGGCAAAGATCTGCGCAGCCACTCTGTTGTTGAGAGACCACTCGTGGGGCAACAGGAGAGTCCTGCTGAGCTTGTCTGCAATCACATTGGCTTTCCCCTGAATGTGCGTTGCTACTAAGAAACGTTGGGTAGCTATGGCCCAGTGCCACACTCTCATGGCCTCTCTGCAAAGGGGGTAGGACCTGGTTCCGCCCTGCTTGTTTATGTGCCAAACTACCGACATGTTGTCGGAGAGAATCGCAATAGTACCTTGGGGGAGAGCATGATGAAGTGCTTGCAAAATTAGAAGCACCGCTCTCATTTCCAGGACATTGATGTGAAGGTGCGCTTCGCAATCCTGCCAAGTGCCTTGGACAGAACTGTCCAGATAATGACCCCCCCCCACCCTATCTGGGAGGCGTCCATGGTCACTGTGGCAACTGGGGGCTGAAGAGCGAAAGGACGCCCCCGGTCCAGGTTGGACCGAAGCAGCCACCAACGGAGGTCCCGACAACTGTCCGTAATCAGAACCAAATGGTTCAGGGGAAGTTCTTGATATGACCATTGGACCGATAATAGCCATTGCAGCACCCGCATGTGCAGCCTGGCTAACGGAACTAGGAGAATAGTTGCGGCCATCGTGCCCAATAACTGTAGAATCTGTCTGGACGGAACTCGAGATTTGGGTAACAAGTTTAGAATCTGAGATTGTAGGACCTGAATTCTTTCTGATGGCAAAAATGCCCGCATCCTTTTTGTGTCTAACTCTGTGCCTATAAAGGTGATACGCTGAGATGGCCGCAGCACAGATTTTTCCCAATTGAAAGTGATTCCCAGCGAGAGACCCAAAGTTATTGTGGCCATCAGGGCTCGAATCAGTAGATGCTTGGAGGTGGCAGTGAGGAGCCAGTCGTCTAGATAGGGAAACACTTGGAATCCTAGACTTCTCAGGTGAGCTGTCACCACTGCCAGACACTTGGTGAACACCCTGGGGGCTGTGGTGAGACCAAAGGGCAGTGCACGAAACTGGAAATGACTGGCTCCTAGGCGGAAGCGTAAATGACTCCTGGACTCTTGACATATCAAAACGTGATAGTAAGCGTCCTTGAGGTCTATGGAGCACATCCAGACATCCTTCTCCAATAACGGGAGAATGGACTGAAGGGTGACCATCCGGAACTTGGACTTTTTCACAAAATGATTTAATGAGCTTAGGTCCAAAATGGGCCTTACGTCCCCTATCTTTTTTGGCACCAAAAATAATCTCGAGTAAGTTCCTTATCCGATCTGGTTGGCGGGGACGGGCTGGATGACTCCCTTGCTTAGCAGCTTTGAAACTTCTATGGCTGCTTGATCCCGTTGACTGGGTGGCACGTCCGGGATTTTCCTTGTAGGAGGAGGGAGCTTGAAGAAGGGAATGAGGTAGCCTCCGGTTACAATGCGAAGCACTGACTGATCCTTGGTTATAGATTCCCAAGCCTGTGGGTGTTTCGCAAAACGACCCCCGACTGGCTCCGGAGAAGCACAGTCGGGCCACATCCTAGGGATGTTGAGGGTAGGAGGAACCACGAAAGGAATCGCTGTCTCCAGTGTTACGGGGGCCTCTGCCACCTCTGGGGCGGCGTCTTCCTGAATCCCCCCCCTGCCTCTAGAGGGGGGATCACCCGGTGGAGTAGGGAAGAACTTTTGGGATTTTCTGAACCACATTTTCCCTCCTCTCTGGGCCTTGGGGTAAGATCTAGAGGGAGCGGAAAAATGGGCCCCGACGGCAGTCAAGGTCTTGCCTTCCTGCTCTCACCGAGTAAGTGTGTCCTTCACCTTGGGTCCAAACAGAGAAGACCCATCAAAAGGGGCGTCGGCGAAGGAAGACTTAAAGGCCTCCGCAAGTGGACACAAGCGTAAGTAACCAGGCTTGTCTCCTAAGAGCCACTCCTGTGCCCGCTGCTCTACTTGCCCCTTCAGCTGCATAGGAAATGAGCCTCATGGATGAGTTAACTATAGAAAATAGGGTAGTCATCTGGGCGCCTACAGTTTGGGCTAATGCCTCAGGAAGATTACCCGCAAGAGACTCTAACTCCTTGAGGAGGTCCCTTTAGAGCCTGGTAAAATGACAGATAGTTCAGCGACCGCAGGGTAAAGGTCGCTGAAGAAAGGGTACGCTTCCTGTACCTATCCATGCTCCTAGAATCCTTATTAGGAGGATGAATAGACGTTGAAGCCTCTGCCACGTCCTGCTGAGTGGCAGATGCCACCACCATCGCATCAACTGCAACACCCTTAGTGAGGAATTCCTTCTGGGGAGGGGCTGAAAGGAACTTATTAGGTCTGGCAGGCACTGGTTCCACTGTATCAGGATGCTCCTACACCCTCCGAGAGATTAAATCTAACAACTCGTCGAAGGGTGGAGACACCCAGGAGAAGGAGGGCTGGGCCCCGAAGGCCTTGAGGAAGACGGACTCCTCAGCGGTAGGGGCTTTGGATTGCCATTCGCCTCTGTCTCAAGATCTCAAGGATATCCGAGAAGGAGACATCATCAGAGGACGATTTTGGGGACCCCTCCGCATCATCGAGGTCAGTATCTGAGGTGACGGACTCATCTTGGGAATCAATGTGCTTCCTCTTGCACAGTTTCTTCCTTGGGGGTTCATCCAAAGCAGATTCAGAAGGAACCCCCGGAAGAAGGGAACCCTCTAAGGGGGTATCCTCAGGCCCTGGGGCCCCACTGTCGTGGGAAAGAATGTCACCAGAGGCACCAGTATCCAAATCTAGGGACAGTGAGGTAGAAACTTGCTGAACCGGCAAGGTCATGGCCAGCGCACTCCTCGTGGCCTCAAAAGCAGGACCTCCAGACTCTGCAGAGGGCACTTGCTGAGAGACCACGACGGTACTGGGAATACCTGCGGCCGATGCTCCGAGGGGAAGACTGGGCATCGAAGAGGCCAGCTCCACAGTGTTGCCCTCGGCCCCCACCGAGGAAGACCCGGTACCAAACCCTGACACCGAGGACAGGGTAGGAATGAAGGTCAGAGCAGAGAAGCTCCGAGGGTGTCTCTGCTCCGACTGGACGATTCCGCTGCGTTCTACCAGCACCGACTCCAACGGCTCCAATGGGGTTGGAGGAGGAATCAAATGCACGGAATGAGGAATCGGCTCCGAACCAGAGTGGGCTGGAGCCGAGATCATTTTAGTAAAAACTGGGGACTGGAACAGCCTCTGGATAACCCTATCCAAATCCGAATCTGACAACCTACAGGATTTGGAGGAAATAGATTGGGGCCAAGACGACTACTGCCTCGGCTCCGATTAAACAGGGGACCGGCTCCGAAAAGGTTCCAACACTATCGGATCCGAGATCGGAACCGTTTGTAAAGGTGTCGGCGCCAAAGGCGGCTCCGGGGCAGAGGGGGAAGAGTCCGAGCTGCACACCTCCAACGGCTCCGAAACCAAAGGAGCCGAAGTAGGTGATTGGCCTCTTGGTGCACTAACCTCCGGCTCCGACACCAATGGAGCCGAGGAAAGAGGCACCGAGGCATACCCTTCAGCCATCGGCTCCAAAGCCATTGGAGCCGAGGAAGAAGAGGTCGATCTATGTTTCTTGGATGTCGGCTCCGAAGGACTGGTCGGAGCCGACGATCTATGCGTTTTGGGTGTCGGGCCCGATGGGCTGGTCGGAGCAGACAACTTTTTCTTTTTAAAAGCTGGAGATGAAGCCAACGCTTCCTCAAAAGAAGGCTTAATAAGACCTTTTAGTATTAATTTGTTTTTTCTTTCCTGAAGGACCCTGGAAGAAAAGGCATGACAAACACTGCATGTATCTTGAAGATGCTTAGGCCCTAAACAGTAAACGCAGACCGCATGGTTGTCTGTAACAGACATTTTATAACTACACTTAGCACATTTCTTAAACCCTGACTTCTGCTCCTTAGACATCTTGAAAACAAGGTAGAAACAACAGGTAGACAGGGCCCTTAACTTCGAAGTACAGTACACAGAAGCGGACCAATACACGGGCTAAAGCCCTCTAACTTAAACGGGCTTAGCCCGATACAACAGAAAAAACAGAGAAAAAAATCAAATTCTTAACACACAACAAAACCAAAGCACACAGCGAAGGGCAAAGGCCCTCTAATTCAAACGGGCCTTGCCCAGTATACCAGAAGCGCGAAAAATTATAAAATTATAAAAATCACCAAACAAGGAAACACACGCTCACAAAGCTGTTAAAACAGCTGTTTGTTGAAATTCTGACAGAAACCCTAAGTCAAAAGACTAAAAAGGTTAATAAAAATACACTTGGCTCCAGCCAAGTCGAGACCACGTCCAGCTTGAAAAGCGGCAAACGAGATCTGGGGAAGCAGGTGTGGTGCATTCTGGGATAAGGGGGAGCCCAGCCAATGAGAGACTTCGTTCTAGTGTATAGTGGCCGAGTCGGAGCTGATGGATCGGCTCTGAACCCATCTGTTATGAATGTAGGCGAGATAGGATCCCATTACATGCTCCGTTATAGCAGTTTTAGGTAGAATGTAAATGCATGCTAGTGTAATCCTCCTTCCTTGCCAGTAGTCCCTCAATACTATATACCTTCCATTATTATCTTTTTTTTTTACGCTCTCACTATTGGAGCACTGTTATAATACATTTTTGTTCATAAATAAGTTTTTCTATAAATTTTGCTGATGGAGAAAGGATAGTAATTAATCTCAGACTCTTGCAAACTGTAGATCAAAGACGTTTAAGAGGGATATAACAACATCATGTTTAAAACTAGGAGGATATTTCCCCTTTACAAGACATAACACATAATATGCATGCTTAAGGTCTGGAGAGAAAAGTAGCACCACAATTACATATTTTGGAAAGCAAACTGTGAAATAAGGGTTACAGCATTTCAAAGCAGTTGAATATAGCTATATTTTTTCAGTACAGCTTTTAAAATAGAAGGGGAAATCAATTTTATATTTTAGTAGTCAAAGAGGTTGGGGATATTAAGTGGGTTGAAGGAGGAGTGAGGTGTTGAATAGGAGGAGGATACATTACCAAGGATGACCTCTTATGTGAGGTGACAAGCTGGATGTAGACTGACTTTGGGAAAATTTTGTTTGAGCACATGGATTCTTAAGTGCAACTTGAAGATTACTATAGTACTGGGTTTTTGCTTCATTAGTTTGGATTCTGATAGTGAATTTTAACTTCTGTTAGTACTGGAGTTTTGTGGTATTATGATAACTTTCCTATGATTGCTGCATATGCTGTCAATTCAAAAGCAAAAAAACACCTGATATTATGCAAACTGCTTCTTATGAAACAAACGCTTGCCTGGTTTGCTTCACTGTTACCTTTTTGTCTCCAGCACTTGCTTAACCTTCTACAGCTGCAAAGAATGGTCTAGATGTTGGGAGTGTACAATGTTGCTATAAAACTCACCCCATGCACATATGTATTTGCGTTTACATTTGTACAATAAATTGCACAGACACTTAAGGCTATGAACTGCTAATTAGCTTCTTTCTGTAGTTCAGGGCTTGGTTTTCTGAATCTCTATTTACTCCTTGCACATATGCTCATTTTCATATTTCCTGTAACAAACTGCTCTGGAAGTTTAGCTCAGATAGTTAAGGCACCTACTGTGCAACCCTGTGCAAGTCACTTAACCAGACAGTGCTAAAAGTTTACTCCTGAAATAAAGCTGTGTCTTGTGGGTTCAAATTAATTTAACAAATGAATGAAATAAGGATACTGTTCTGTAACCATTGTACCTGTTCATTTATCACTAGTATCTGTTTCTGTAATACTATAAGAAATGATCTTTGTAACAGAAGAGTTAGCCTTGCAAGGAAGCCATCTTTCTATCTAGGGATGCTTGTCTGACTTAACTTTCTATAGCTATAGTGAATGGTCTTGAGCATTTAGGCATAGGGAAACACTACAATAAAATTTACACAGACAAAGCATGTGCATTTTGTGGCATGGACAATCAATGGTGTGTGCTAACTTGGGAATGAATGTTTTGATTTCTAATGATAACCATGAGATTGAAAAGGTTTTAAGATGGCCACAATCTAACAGATCCTGTGAGATGCTCCTAAAAGGAAATACATTTTTTGACTGGAAAGTTTTGCCATTTAACTAAAAGCCAATTCCCAGAACTCGGAAGATTTTTTTTACTAGTTTCATCAAAATATATAACAAAGGAGGAAATTACACGATAATTTGAAGACTTTCTGTTTTAAAAGATTAATTTAATTTTTGAGAAGGTAAGCTTCAAACACCAGACCACCATTTAGAAAAGATGTGCAACAAGTTACCTCCACTACATAGGACTTAAGAGATTAAAATAAATATTATAAAAAATAATTATAAAAAAAAAAATGAACTCTTTTTTGCAAAAAAGTATTCAAATTACAGGCACAGAAATAAGCACTTAAGGATATATATGGAAGAGTAAAAGAACAAGAAAGCCAAACATTTTTTCTAATGACAAGCAAGTTTTATGCATTACTATAATCTTGTACTATAGAGAATGAAAACACTCCTTTCAGTCAGATGTACAACTACGCTTACTGAAAATCTGTCAAGTATAATTAAGTACAGTTTTTCAAATTTTTTTTGAGTATGCCGGTTTGCATTCTCAGACTTGTATTTTTGCTGTAAGTGATTCTGGGCACAGTGCATCCTAACCCTGTACCTAATAAAAGCTCTTTTGCAGGAGATGAATAATATGCATTGCATTTAAACACTGAAAGCTTACTTGCAATCTGTTATCTTACCAAGTTTCCAGAATTCTGGAAAGAACTGAAAAAACACTGGGTCAAGAAGGCAAGTATCCTCTCCTCCCCATTTACTGCCTTACACTTCTACTAAATTCATCTTCATGTAATTTTCTCCATCTCACCCCCTTTGTCTTCCTTTCACCCCCTCTCCCAGACATGTAGCTGGGATGGGGCACAGTGGATGCAAGCTGTTAGGTGGTGTGATCTGCCATGCTGATTGTGATGTAGTGCAATTGCAGTCACCGCTGAAGCCCTTTGTGTAAGCTATTTTAACTGTAGCAAGCAGTTTGCTGCATTTTCAGAATAGATTTTTATTTTTAGTCCTCGTATTTGAGTCCTTTTTTTAATTTAGAGTTTGGGGGTTTCCTGACTGGAGAACTGCAGAGGTATCAGATAGCCTAGCTATCACCATACCCTTCCTTCCCACACTCCTAGAAACGTTGTATACAGAGAATAGTAACTTGAAAAATGAGGCAGTAGTCTTACTATACTATTTCAACTCTAGCAGTACTTCTAGAAAACCATCATCCTTTGTTGTCTCACTGCACAATTAGTCCTGTATGAATACTATTTTGTTCCACAACAGTTTCCTTTGTTTTATTCTGAAATGCCTCACTATTTTACTGCGTTTGTTTCACAATTTGTATTATTGGTGCTTTTAAAAACTATACTGTTTTCTTTTTCCAAGTAGAGGCAAAAAATAGTCCATGATGCTCAGCATCATACCCTGGTTAACAAATGAAAGCAAATAAAATTAATCAATCAGTTTTACCTGATTCTAAGAACTGCATTTATATATTTTCAGAGGTATGTTTTTGTCACATGGTGTACATGAACAGTTTTTTATTACAGGGTGATACAACACAGCTGGTAGGTGGAAATGATGTAAAGTTTTTAAAAGACAATTTTGTTTTTGAATTCTAGCTATTTCTAAAATACAGATATTCCTATTTTTTCACTACTTGTGCTCAATATCCTGCTGAGGAAGTTTATGTCCTTGAATTCTGTTACAACATAAATTGACTATTACATTCCCATCCAAACTAATCATATTCAGACCCAAGTGTCAAAAGAAATAGAAAACAAGCTTAAACAGCAGTTTTCCACCCTAGTCTGGTTCATCATCCTTTCTTTACAAGACCATAATCATAACAGCGCAAAAGAACATCTAAAACTCCTTCTCAGTCTGCAAAACAATTTTCCACCTAACAACTAGACTTTTCAACTAATGCGCACACACACGCAGTCTCACTTAACAGATCAAACCTTCAAGAAACTGAGATGAGGCATGGTAAAAATGGAAACAAAAGCTACATTAATCCAGCAAAGATCAATTCACTGTCCTACACAGCATTACAAAACAAGCCATGAGATATCATAAATTCAAATGCCTTACAGCTACAGAGACATCATTACTGCACTCCTAAAAACAATTCTGGTGAGAAGTCAGCCTTCTTAAAGATTGCAACACTCCCAAAAGTGACACCCACGAGAACACAATCCAGTGTCAAAAATACCTTCTCACTCCCAATCCCTCGCCCCTCCCAGTTCCTATATCTTCCCTCTAGACCACCATACCCTTCTATATTTCATATTAAAACCAAAAGACGTGCCACAGATTTTAGAACAAATCTCACTGAACTCTCCCACTGTCTCAGATGGTCTCTGCCCTTGATTTATCTACCATTGCAGGGAATTGGGTATCTATGCTACTAATGCACATCTACAATCTCAGGTTACTTCAAACACCATGTCTTCCAGATGGAAATCAGTCCCAGTTACACCTGTTCCCAATCAAAACCTTACTTCTACTCTATGTCTATCTGACCAACCAATGGAACATTTCTAGAAAAACTCAAGACTCTTACCACCTACTTAAAATACCACCACTCTCTCTCCAATAAGCAACATAGGTTCCAGCCAAGTAGAAGTACGATTGCCCCCTAAACAACTACAGATGATATTATATAAAGCATGGATTAGGGCAAATTTACCTTACAGGAGCAGTTTTCATTGATCTGACTCAGGCCTTCGACTGTTTTTATTATTCCATACTGTTGTCTCACTTGGCTACCATAGGCATTATCCCACAAGTTATTTGTAGGTTCAAGGACTTTCTCACCAGTAGATCCTTTGTAGTTCAAATAGGCTTCATCCTTCATCAGTAGCCCCCTTACACTCTGTCCCATAGGGTTCAATTTTGCTCCACCACTGTTAAAGTTCTTCAGGACTTACACAATCTGCCATTACATTTAAACAATGATGACAAGCTCATTTACAGTTCTAGTTCAAACCTTATACATACTCAATCCCTACTCCAAGATTGTCTCTAAGCTCTGAACAATTGGCTAAACTCCAAGAAAATACTAAACCCTAGTACAACCAAATTTTTTTGGAACCCATCAGAAATTTCTCTAAAACCCCTTCCATTCTCATACTCGAAAACATCTCTAATCAAAAAGTACAGTTTTGTACCTACCATAAATGTAGATGTTCGAGTGCTAATACAGCTGCAGTCATAACAGATGGGGTTCTCCTGCCGTCAGGCGGGTCCTCGGTCGGCTGAATTCCAAAGTCTAGGTCCGGCGTCGGTTGTCGTCGCTTCTTCCCTGACGTCAGTGCGACAGGGGTATAAAAGAACCAGCCAACGCCATTTTCTTCAGTTTTTCTTGCCCCAGATGTCAGGTGCCCCCAGAAGGAAGGCAATACATAAAATTATGTAATAATGCAATGCAATATAATCAAAAAACAGTAGTTGCAAGCAAATACACCATAAAAGAATACCCCTAGAGGGAAGGGGAGGAAACCTGGACTGCAGCTGTATTAGCACTCGAACATCTACATTTATGGTAGGTACAAAACTGCACTATGTTCATCGTGCATACAGCTGCAGTCATAACAGATGGGTAGAATCCCAAAGCTAAGAAAGGGGTGGTAGGCACTAGGTGGAACTAGGAGGAGCCAAAATGCCCTGCAAGACTGCAGTGGCAAAGCCTGCTCTAGATTTGGAGTATAATGGCAGGTTGTAGTGCTTGGAGAAGGTATGCACAGAACTCAAAGTGGCTGCTTCCAAAATATCCTTGGTAGGAACTCCTCTGAGGAAGGCTGCAGAGGTGGCTGTGGCCCTGGTGGAATGAGTTCTAATGTCTGTAGGTACAGTTTTGCCATGAAAGGAATAGCAAAAGCGTATACAGGGGGCTATCCATTTTGAGATTGTCTGTTTGGAAATTGGCTTTCCTTGAGCTCCTACCGCATAGGCCACAAAGAGCTGTTCTGATTTTCTGAAAGGTTTTGTTCTGTCCAAATAATAACGCAGTTGCCTGTGGATGTCCAAGGAATGTAGTAATCTCTCCCCTTTGTTTTGAGGATTAGGATAAAAAGTAGGTAAATGTATGGCCTGATTTAAAAGCTACCCTGGATACCACTTTAGGCATAAAGGACGGGTTGGTTCGTAAGGAAACTCTGTCCTGATGGAAGATGATAAAAGGCTGAACAGCCATGAGAGCCTGTAGTTCTGAAACACTACGAGCTGAAGTGATAGCCAGAAGGAAAGCTGTTTTCCAGGACAAATATTGCAAATCTGATGAGGCAGCTGGCTCAAAAGGAGGCAAAGTCAGTTTTTCCAGAATGAAATTAAGATCCCAAGCAGGTATTGGTTGTTTCCTTGGAGGTCTTAAATTCTTAGCCCCTCTGAGGAACTGTCTTAATAGAGGGTGAGAGAATAAAGGTGGATCAGTGTTATATTCTGCAGAAATGGCTGAGATATGGATTTTGATGGAGGAGAACGGAAGTCCACTGCTTAGCAGTTCAGCCAAATATTGTAGTATTTGAGGTAAATTCAGTTTTCCAGGGTTCTGGCCCTTTTTCTCATTCCAGACACAAAAACGTTTCCATTTTGCGGAGTAAGCTTTTCTAGTTGATGGCCTTCTGGCCTCCAAAATGACATCCTGCACCTCCTTGGAGAGTAGGGCCTGCTGTGATGCTAAGGAATCTTCCATGCGGCTAGAGTGAGTGTTTTTAACTGACTGTGAAGAGTTTTGAAGCTGTGCGGAGTCAGAAGAGGCATTAGAGGCAGGGTCCATGGTAGGGAATGCGTCAGGCTCCTCAGGAGTGGGTACCAGTGTTGCCTTGGCCAGTCCGGAGCAATGAGGATCATCTTTGGTCTGTCTGCTCTGGTCTTCAATAGGACTTTGGGCAGCAGAGGAAGAGGCAGGAAGGCATAAACTGTCATTGATGTCCACCTGAGAGAGAGAGCGTCCACTCTCCAGGCCTTTGGATGGAAGATCCTTGAGCAGAATTTTGTCAATTGATGATTTTTGTGGGATGCAAAGAGATCTATGTCTGGCCTTCCCCATTCTTGGATTATTTCTGTAAAAACTTTTGGATGCAACTTCCATTCGTGTGGATCTGTCATATTCCTGCTTAGGTTGTCTGCCAGCATGTTTTCCTTGCCTGGCAAGTACTGCGCTTGTAGTTCCATTTGTAAGTCCATGGCCATGTTCCAAAGTGACATGGCCAGTCTGCATAGGGGATAGGAATGTGTTCCTCCCTGCTTGTTTATGTACCACATAACTGTGGTGTTGTCCGTTCTTATCAATAGTTGACCTGGTTGTAGAAGGTCCTTGAAAGCTATAATAGCATTTATTACTGCTAGCATTTCTTTTTGATTGATGTGAAGGTGCTTTTCTTTTTGGGACCATTTGCCCTGAATGCACCGGTCTGTCATGTGCGCCCCCCAGGCGTAGTCCGAGGCGTCTGTTGTGATGACTTGATTTGCTTGAGGCTTGCTGAATGGAAGACCTGTGTTTGTTTGACATGCTTGAGCCCACCACAGAAATTCCTTTTGCAGACATGGAATTAGTGGTATGACTGTTTCCAAACTGTGGCTGTGTTGAGACCATATGTTTTTTAGGTACCATTGTAGTTTTCTCATATGCAGCTTTGCACATGGGATTAGTAAGATGCAAGATGCCATGAATCCCAGAGCCTGCAGGATTTTCCTTGCAGTCAGCCTGGTGCAATTTGCCAGTGTTCTGAAATATTGAATTAGTTGCCCCTGCTTCTCTGGCGTGAGGTAGGCCATCTGGGTGTTGTGTCCAAATTGGCACCCAGGAAAATTATCTTCCGAGAGGGTATTAACCTTGATTTCTCTTTGTTGACTGTGTATCCCAGAGAGTTTAATAACATTATTACATAAGCCAGATGTTTCAGAAGAATGTGCTTGCTGTCCGCTTGGATCAGGCAGTCGTCCAAATAAGGGTATATTTGTATCCCTTGAAGTCTGCAGTAGGCAATTACTGATGCCAGGCATTTCGTGAATACTCTGGGTGCAGTAGATAAGCCAAAGGGCAATGCAGAGAATTGATAATGGGTTGAACCTGCAAGAAATCTGAGGTATCTTCTGCAATTTTGTTTGATTGGGACATGCAGGTATGCCTCCTTGAGGTCCAATGTTACCAGCCAAGACTCCTTGCCCAGCATGGGAAGAAGTTGCTGTAGAGTGAGCATCCTGAATTTTGGTACGAGTAGGAATGTGTTTAGGATGGAAAGATCCAAAATAGGTCTCCAATCCTTTCCCTTCCTTGGCACCAGAAATAGCCTGGAATAAAAACCTTGACCTTGTTCGTGTGTAGGTACCTCTTGAATAGCTTTCATGTTTATAAGATCTGAAATTTGCTTTTGTGCCTCTGCCCTTTGATTGTGTGGCAGATTTGGCATGCCTCTCATTTTTGGAAGGGTATGAAAATGGAATTTGTAGCCTCTGTTTATAATGTCCAGGATCCATTTGTCCTTTGTGACAACATGCCAATTTTTTGAGAATAGTGCCAGCTTTCCTCCTAAGGGGGCTGCCATTTAAGACCTGGTTGGCATGCAAAGGGGAAGTCATTGGGTTTGCTTTCTGAAAGATTGCGAGTTGTCCTCACCACCTCTTTGTGTAGGAGCTTGCCATTGTCTGCCTCTATACGATCCTTGGGATTGTCCTCTGCCCCTCGGGTGCCTGTATCTGCCTCTTTGGGGTCTGTCTGTGGCAGGAAAGGACCAGTTTTTGGAAGGCCAATTTCTACTAAAATGTGGGGGTTGAACCTGCAGAAATTCTTTCACAGTTTGCATTGATTTAGCCTTTTCCTCCATTTTCCTTAATACTTCCTCAGCATTTGCCCCAAATAGTACATCCTTTTGAAGAGGGGCGTCTAGTAATTTAGCTTTGACATGATCAGGCAAGGCTTGTTCCTTCAGCCAGGCATGCCTACGTATGACTGACCCTGTAACAGCAGCTCTACATGAGGCCTCTAGAGCATCAAAACCACATTGTAAGGTATGTTTACCCACTTGTTCTGCACTATGCATCAAATCCTGCAACTCCTTCAAGTCTGGTTGTTCAGGTTGTGACATTTTACTTTTCAATTGAGATAACAGAAACTGTTGGTATTTTAGCATATGAAACTGACAGTTTAAGGCCCTCATGGATAAGGTAGCAGAGGTATATACCTTTTTTCCCCACCTTTCTAAGGATCTGGAATCTCTCTCGGAAGGCAATGGATTTTTGGTAATGGAGGCCTTAACTCCCTTGGGCCCCTGTGAGATGGTTTCTAGGTCAGCAGCATGGCTTTTGTATAGAAATTGGTGTGAGTCAGGAACCCTGTAGTACCTGTCAGGCTTAACTGGAGCTGGAGGTAGAGAATCCGGGTTAAGGCAGGCCTCCGAGTAAACATCATCTAGGATGTCCAAGACAGGAGGTATAGCCAAAGGCCTGTGCTGGGTAACAAAAGAAATTCCCTGAGCCTTTTCTTGGAATCTGAATAATCCTGGCCTTCCCAGTGGAAGTGTTCCCTTAAGGTATGCAAAGTTTCCCCAAATGAGTAATCCTCAGGGGGGGATACAGAAGGAATAGACTCCTCTGCATCAGAGTCTTCAAAAGGGGAGTAAGACTGTTCCTGATCATCAGAGTGTTCTGAAATAATGGAGCCCTGATCAGAGGAGGGGGAATCTTCCTCCACTCTGGGCCTTTTGTCCGGAGGTGGCTGAGAACCTCTGATTAGAGTAATTAAATCCTCAGCCATTTTAAGCATCTGTTTCTTGGGCATGGGGCCTGGAGATGGGCCCTGTGTAGCTGGTCTCTTAGGGTGCATGGTTGCTTTAGACTTGGTGAAAGCCTTGATGGAGAAAGAAGAGGAAGGTCTGAAGACACCTTGAGTGGAGGTGGACCTGTCCACATTCTGTGTTTCAACGCCAAGAGTGGCTTCGGTATCTGTAGTCGGGGTGTGGGCCGAGGAGCCTGTGACCTCGGGTACAGGAGACACCGCCAAAGATGTGTCATCGGTAATCAGGGGCTGCGTAGGTGCCTCACTGAGAACCGGACCACGTGTAGTCGGCTTTCGCGTGGTGTCGGTAGAGGCTGCGGACCTTGAGTGTCGGTCCTTGTCTTTGCGTTTTTTTAGACAAAACCGGAGTCTGAGTATCCAATGACATAGTATAGTTAAATGCTTTCCCAAAAAAATGCTGGGCGAACTCCGCCCGATGCTTAATAGTGCGTTTGTTGAATGTAGCACAAAAGCGACAGACCGAGACGTCATGGTCTGGGCCTAAACAAGGTATACAGAGGGAATGGAAATCCTTATGCGGTATTTGCTTCCCACAAGAAATACAATTATTAACTTTGTCTGACATCGGTCTGAGGCAAGAAAAGTTTCCCCAACAGGGTACTTAGCTTTTAAGAAGACTTCGGTTTCCAAATTTTTCGTAATCTCAGGAGCTGGCCGACCGGCACTTGCGAACTGCTTCTGCTTCAGGCACCGCGCGGCAAGAAAGACAGAAGAAAATGGCGTCGGCTGGTTCTTTTATACCCCTGTCGCACTGACGTCAGGGAAGAAGCGACGACAACCGACGCCGGACCTAGACTTTGGAATTCGGCCGGACCTAGACTTTGGAATTCGGCCGACCGAGGACCTGCCTGACGACAGGAGAACCCCATCTGTTATGACTGCAGCTGTATGCACGATGAACATCACAGAAACCACTACTACCCATCAGCTTCCCGGCTAGGTATTTGGCTTTGTCAAACTCTAAATTTTCAAACTCATACTGAAGAAAGAAAAACAGATAAAAAATCAACTGACTGTTCTTTTGGGCCCCAATAATGTCACACGTCATTTCACTACTGGTCAGAAATTACAGTTGTGTACACTTACCATAAATGTAGATGTTATAGTGTATTCACTGTTGCAGTCATCACACTTGGGTCCTCATTCGGCCCGAATACCAG
This sequence comes from Protopterus annectens, assembly GCF_019279795.1. Lineage (NCBI taxonomy): Eukaryota > Metazoa > Chordata > Ceratodontiformes > Protopteridae > Protopterus > Protopterus annectens. The sequence continues at coordinate 53,840,742 of NC_056737.1, read as the reverse complement.
AGTCTTGGGATTTCTGTGTCTGATGCGGTCGCTTATTCCATGATGTCAGGTCGTCAGGGGTATAAAACATGCAGCCGACGCCATTACATCAGTTTTTCTTGCCCCAGATGTCAGGAGCCCCCCCAAATAGGAAGCAATTAGATGGTTTGGAACACCTCCAGTAAAAAGAAAATACCATAGCCATTAGACATGGCCAAAAAAGAGGATAGGTAGAAAGTCTGGAAAAGTCAGGGGGCTGGAGGGAGGGTAACCAGGACTGCAACAGTGAATACACTCTAACATCTATATTTATGGTAAGTGTACACAACTGTATTATGTCCTTCGTGTTTCACAGTTGCAGTCCTCACACTTGAGTTGATTCCCAAAGCTGAGTAAGGGTGGAGGCAGTCAAGAAGTATTAGGGCTGGCTAGCAGGCCTAGTAAGACTGCTGTGGCAAATCCAGCTCTGGATTAAGAAAAAATACTTAAGTGGTAATGCTTGGTGAAGGTATGTACAGAACTCCATGTTGCAGCTTCCAGGATGTCCCTGGTAGGTGACTCCCCTGAGAAATGTTGTAGAAGTTGAGGTAGCTCTACTGGAATGAGTTCTGATCCCCTGTGGTGTAGGCTTTTCCATGGTGTTTGTAGCACAAATGGATGCAGTGTACAATCCATTTGGAAATGGTTTGCTTTGAAATGGACTTGCCGTCTGCTCCTGTAGCAAAGCTGACTAGCAGATTTTCTGAAAGGATTAGTCCTGTCAAAGTAGAACCTGAGCTGTCTGTGCACGTCCAAGGAGTGCAGGATCCTCTCTCCTTTATTCTGAGGATTAGGGAAAAAGGTTGGTAAATGGACGGATTGGTTTAAAGCCACACTGGATACCACCTTGGGCATAAATGATGGGTTAGCCTTGAGGGAGACCCTGTCAGCATGGAAAATAATGAAGGGTTCCACAGCCATTAGTGCCTATAGCTCAGACACACTTATTGCTGAAGTGATGGCTAGAAGTAAGGCTGTTTTCCAAGAGAGGAATTTTAACTCTGCTGTAGCAGAAGGTTCAAAAGGAGGAAGCGTGAGCTTCTTTAGTACAAAATTAAGGTCCCAGGCAGGGGTGGGAACTCTCCTTGGAGGTCTTAAATTGTTAGCTCGTCTCAGGAACTGTTTGATCAGAGGGTGAGAAAAAAGAGGTGGCTCAGTATTGTAATGAGCTGAGATGGCAGAGGCATGAATCTTAATTGATGAGAAGGATAGGCCTTTGTGGAGCAGCTCTGCTAGGTAATCTAGGATTTGACGTAAGAAGGGCACAGCTGTCTCCTTTCCTAGAGACTGCTTCCAAGAACAGCATATTTTCCACTTTTCTGAATAGGATTTCCTAGTACTAGGCCTTCTGGCCTCAAGGATGACGTCCAGCACCTGTTTGCTGAGGGTTGCTGGTGGTGTGTTCAAGAAATAAGTCAGGCTGCAAGATTCAGGGTTTGCAGCTGAGGATGCAAAATCTGTCCCTCCTGCTGGGACAGCAGGGAGGGTTGTCTGATGTAGGTGTCAGGGTGGCACTGCTGTCAGACTGCGTAGGAGTGGGTACCAGTGCTGGTGTGGCCAGTCTGATGCAATAAGGATTGTCCTTGGTCTGTCCTGCTTGATCTTGAGTAGTACTTTTGAGAGGAGGTGCAGAGAAGGAAAGGCATAAATTGAGAGGTGTTCCCATGTAAAGGATAGGGCATCCATTCGCCATGCTTGGCTGTGGGGATTTCTGGTGCAAAATTTGCTCAATTGATGGTTTTTGGGGGGAGGCAAAGAGGTCCACCTCTGGTGTCCCCCACCTGTTGATTAGAAGTTTGAATGAGTTGGGTTCCAGTTTCCACTCATGTGGGTCCAGTAGATTTCTGCTTAAGTCATCTGCCAGTGAAGTTTGTTTGCCTGGCAGGAATTGAGCTTGCAGGTGCACTTGGTTGCTCAAGGCTGTGTTCCACAGGGCCATGGCTAAACTGCACAATGGGTAGGAATGAGTCCCCCTTGCTTATGTACCACATAACTGTGGTGTTGTCTGTCTTTATCAAGAGTTGTCCTGGAAGGATAAGATATTTGAAGGCTGTCAGAGCATTCTGTGCAGCTAACATTTCCTTTTGATTGATGTGCAGGTGAATTTGTCCTGGGCTCCATTTGCCTGCCATGTGAGCCCCCCCATGCATAGTCTGATGCGTCTGTTGTCAGGGTTTGGGCAGCGAGGGGTTGAGTGAAAGGAAGTCCCTTGTTGAATGGAAGTAGAATCTGTATCTCAGGGATACAATGTTTAGGATCCATCGGTCCTGGGTAATGGACATCCAGTTTTTTGCATGCAGTGTGAGTTTTCCTCCTAGGGGTGCAAGTAATTGGGCATGGCTGGGAAGGATGACAGAAAAGTCATTGTGAACTTTTTCTGTAAGTGGGTGGGGCTTACCACTCCCTGTTTTTGAGGTGAGAGCACCCCACTGCTTAGATCTCTGCATACCCTGAGACTGTAGTCTTGGTGGTCTATTGCCCCCGGGTTTGGACTGAGAAGGCCTGAGGGGGACTGGAAAGGACCAGTTTTTTCAAGGCCAATGTCTACTGAATCTAGGTGGCTGCACCTGTAAGAAATCTTTACAATTTGCATAGATTTAGCTTTTTCCTCCACCGTTTTAAGAACTACTTCTGCTTTTGTGCCAAACAAACGTTCCTGGTTTAATGGAGCATCTAGTAATTTTGCTTTGACATGGTCTGGCAAGATTTGCTCCTTCAGCCAAGCATGCCTTCTCAGTACAGACCCAGTGACATCAGCCCTGCAAGATGCTTCTAAGGCATCAAAACCACACTGTATATGTTTAATCACTGTTTGCAGAATGCATCAACTCTTGTAAATTTTTATTTTCTGCACAATCTGGAAGCAACAACATTTTCTGTTTAATTAGTTCCATAATATGCTGCTGGTACTTCAATATATGAAAATGGCAATTTAAAGCCCTTATGGCAGAGCTGCAGAGGTATATACCCTTCTTACCCCATCTGTCTAAAGCTCTAGAATCCTTGTTCAAAGGGGTAGGGTTTTTGGCTGTAGTAGCCTTAATACCGTTAGGTCCCTGGGAAATGGTCTCTGGATCCACAGTGGGATTCTTAAAGAGAAATTTGTGTGAGTCAGGTACTCTATAGTACCTGTCAGGCTTTCTAGGAGCTGGTGGTAAAGTATCAGGAGTAAGACTGGATTCCATGATGACATCTACAATATCCAGGACAGGGGGTATAGCTAGAGGCCTGTGCTGAGGCAAGTCTAAAAATTCTCGAGTCTCTTTTTGGAGTGTGGGTAGTCCTGGCATTCCCAGCGGAAATGCTCTCTTAAGGTATGCAAGGTTTCACCAAAAGAAAAGCCTTCTGGAGGCGAGACAGAGGGAATGGAATCCTCTACATCTGAATCCTCATAGGTAGATAAGGGAATGTCCTGGTAATCAGAGGGATCAGAGTCATCGAACTCATGGGTCTGTAGAATCGGAAGGAAAATCAATCCTTTGTATTTTAGAGGGGGAAGGCTGGCTTCCCCTAATTAAAGTTATAAGGTCTTCAGCCATTCTAAGCATTTGTTTCTGTGGCATGGGAGCTTGCGCAATGCACTTTGGTCGTCGGTTTTTTAGGTGTAGTGTGAACTCTGGCCTGAGAAACTTGGTAGTTTTAGTCAGAAACTAAGTAGATGGTTTAATACGAACATCGGAAGGTCAGAATACACCCTTAGAGGACGGTGCCTGCACAGTGGCTCTGGACCCATTCAAGGTAGAGACATCCGCAGGTTCCATAGTTGAAGTAGCATCTTGTGGCATACCAGACTCCAAATGGGTCTCAGCAGAGGCCTGTGAATCTGTAGAAACGGGCATCAGGGGCTGAGAAAGTGCCGCATTCAGTACCGGCAGACTGGCGACTAGCTTAATGGAAGCGTCTTTCATGCACGCCCATGCATGCACTTCTTCAGACAAGTTAAAGCGTAAAGATGTACAAATATTTATACTCATTTTAATTAAACAATTAATCAATAAATTAATTTTAATCAATTATAAACCAGCTCAAAGAAATTGGTAAGTGCAGATATATATAAACCATTAATGATTATTTACTATAAATTTAATACTATGTATTACATATTCACTTAAGACACTTACTTTAAAAACAATTTAATTAAAAAATAGTAAATTTCATCTTAATTGTAACAACTATAATAGTTAAAAAACAAAAATAATAATAGTTAAAAAACAAACTCACAGGAACGTGAATTGTTATGGCAATTCAAAACGAACGCATATTCACATCCTGAGATTAATGATATGTGTTCGATTAAATGTTTACTTAAGTTAAAAGCTTTGAACAGATGAGAAAGGGTATAAATTTCCTAAAAATATTTAATAATAGCTTTCTTTTTTCCATTATACTTAAAGCCTATTTATAAACTTTAAGTTTGAAAATACACAATAAACACACATTTCTGCCAAGAATATTTCTTAAACAGGTTCTGATATCTGTATAAGTATTTTTAAAAAGTAGGTTGCTGTTTTTTTGTTTTTTAACTATTATTATTTTTGTTTTTTAACTATTATAGTTGTTACAATTAAGATGAAATTTATTATTTTTTAATTAAATTGTTTTTAAAGTAAGTGTTTTAAGTGAATATGTAATACATAGTATTAAATTTATAGTAAATAATCATTAATGGTTTATATATATCTGCACTTACCAATTTCTTTGAGCTGGTTTATAATTGATTAAAATTAATTAATTTATTGATTAATTGTTTAATTAAAATGAGTATAAATATTTGTACATCTTTACGCTTTAACTTGTCTGAAGAAGTGCATGCATGGGCGTGCATGAAAGCGCTAACGAGTAAAGGTATATTTCTACAGCATTGACTTGGCGTTATTTGTTTACTATCACTTCAGTGTTTTCTTCTAAGTCGGTGATTTTTTTCGTGTTTTCATGGCTGAAATTTGTGATAGTCAACAGTCGCAGTCGATGTTTTCTGGCAGTCCTATTTCCACTAAGGTTTCCAGTCAAGATGTAGATTCCTCCGGACATTCTACCGGTAACCTAACAGCTCTGATACAGCAACTTACACAGAGTAGAACGTTTGGCAGAAAAAGTGGAAAGCTTACAAACGGAAAGAGCTCCAACCATTTGTTCTAATTTACCGGTAATTAACTCAAACATTCCTGTTGTACGGCCTCGAACCGGCGTAAGGTTCAACACTATACCTGGTGAACTACTTCCAACAGCCAACACTTCAGCAGCGATGACAGAAATGCAGACTGGACAAGGTGATACTGTTTCTACCAGCATCCCACCAGGTCAAGTATGAACTGTAAATACAATTACTTCCAACCAAAACAGTACTGCAAATGTGGTTAACAACAATGGCAATCTGTCAGCAAGTAATGGTTTACCTGAATTGAACGCCTTTATTAGTATGCCGGTTAGCTTATTTAGCGTATCTCAAAACAATATGGCTGGAGCACAATCGAACATACAAAATGACAATGTTGTACCTGATTTAGTTTCCAATCTGAAATTATTTGATAATCATTTGATCAAATATAAAAAGCTTCAAATTGAAATTTTGTATTTCCGTGAATGCCTCAGACTTAACATCGTACCCAAAGGTTTGAGGCAATGGAAATACCCTTCGGGTTTAGTCAAGCAATCAGCATTTTTTTCCCAATTAGTTGACTTTTTTAACAAACAAGTACTTAGTTTTCTGGAACTTTTAATTGAAGACTATACTAATGGTCGATTTGAAAGAAATACTAACAACTATTGATAATGACATTAAAATTGACCCTGATTTTAACAGATATGCATTTGACTATACTAGAATCTTTTCTAGTATTAATACATTGGTGAACAAAATCTGTGAGACCAAAAAATGGAAAATGAATAGGGATAAGCAAGCGTACGATAATGGTAACGCCTACCCTGATCCACCTCCTATTATTGGGTGCAGAATCGACACTGACTTCCTACCTCGCAGTAACAACGACAACGCAAATACAAACACGCATTTTTCAATTGACGATGAACCTGAATTATTTGCGTCATCAACTAATGGTCCCCCATCGTCTAGTTCACCTGTACCTTCCACAGTAAGACGAAGTGAACGCATATACAATAATAATCACCAGAAGCAGTCTAATCAGGCTCAGAGTTCTAAACAAAATGAAGGTACCCATCGACAGAATCGGCAGCAGGATTTTCCGCAAGGCCAGTCGAATTGGAAAAAGAACACGAGACGCAACAAGAAGGGGCACAACAGAACAGTTTACAACAAGAACAGGAGGTAATTGAACCCTGTTCTTCCCATTATCCCGATGTTATTTTAAGTAAAGCTAATGACTTTAAAGTGTACAACTTTACTTCCATGGATATACCACATAATTTTGTGGAGCTTTTGGCTAAAGGCTTCACTTTTGTATTAACTCCTAAATTCGACATTGCACGACTGTTATGTGATTTGAAAATGTATACACGGAAGTTAAATTTACAAGTCATAATGAGAAATACAACCAATACAACAAGAAATGAATTGGTCTCTAGTACTTATAATCCCCCACTAGACAACAATATATTGTTGTATGAAAAGATTTGTGAAGCCCAATTTAGATGTTTAAATAAGAATGGTAAATCTTTTAAACAAAATACTGTAGAAGAACTTGACTTAATAAAATGGGCAAAATTACACGAAATACGGGTTATGAAACCCGACAAAGGTGGGGGTGCCATGTTAATGCATGAAAACGATTACGTGACTAAGATGTGCACACTATTATTAACATCTAGTTATAAGAAAGTTTCTATTAACGAATTAAATCAGGCATATCAAAGAGTAAAGAATACTTTGAGTGACCTGTTCATTGAGGGCAGTATTTCTTCTGAATTATACCACTATTTAGTCATGACAGCTCCCCTTTTGCCAGTTATGTTTGGTGTTCCCAAACTACATAAAAATATGCATGACCCACCATTTAGACCCATCATAGATGGGCGCAATTCCATCACATATTCCAGTGCAAAGTAGGTAGATAACAAGTTAAAAGACTATTTAAAAACAGAATCACAAATTTGTAGGGATTCGTGGCATGTTTTACAACAGCTTAATGACATTCCATTAGAAGATGATTATAAATTCTTAACAGCAGATATCAGGGATCTTTATACTGTAATCCTGCAAAACACAGGTTTAGAATGGGTCCGTGAATTCCTATTAAGAAAACAATGTCCAGGACAAGAAATTGATTTAGTAATCAATTTACTTGAACTTGTTCTGAATAACAACTACTTCATGTTTAAAAAGAATATATATTTACAACAATCTGGAATAGCCATGGGCTCCCCATGTGGCGGAAGTTTCGCCAATTCTGTGATGGCATTTTGGGAGCATCACTTTCTTTTCACCCACGCTTTACACAGTCAGATTGTCGTCTGGTACACGCGGTACCAAGACGACATACTTATGATTATAAATGGCACAGAAAGAGAAGCCCTAGAACTAGTAAAAGCGATGAATTCATTTACTTCTTTTCTACATTTCACATACGAGTTAGGCATTTCTTCCATCAATTTTTTGGACATTGTTATTCAAAAAAATAATCAATATAGTAGGTTTAACACGAAAATTTACAGAAAACCTCTATATAGTAATTCATTCTTACATTTTACAAGCTGCCATCCCTTCTTTCAAAAGAAGGGAGTGGTTAAAGGACAACTTGTACAAGCTTCTCGTATGTGTTCAGATGATGATTCTTTTGAAGAAGAATGTTCTAAACTTAGTGAAATGTTCGTAAATAGGGGATATCCCACTAAACTAATTTATACAGTAATGTGGGAAGTTAAACGCAAAAGACAAAGTGGACATTTTAGCCCGATCCTTAGAACTGGTCACAACTTACATTTATTAGAAGTTTCAGATGTACAAGTTAACAATATAAGTCACGACAATGTAAACCAAAAGCAAATTGATTACAAAATTAGTTTTCTCACTCAATTTAACCATAAAGCAACTCAAATTAGAGAAGTACTATATAGTAACTGGGAATTTGTATTACAAGGTAATCAATTTAATAATATTTTGGGTGAAAAACCTTGTATTGTTTTCAAAAAAGCACCATCATTAAAAAATCTTTTAGAAGCTCCCACGCAAACATACAAGATCAACAAACGTATGTTTAAATGTGGCCATTGTCACTATTGTAAATTTATTCGAGTTGGAGCAACATTTTCCATTCGCGATGTTAAATACTATATAAATGACAAATGCAATTGTGAAAGTCAAGGCGTTGTTTACTTAGCAACATGCAAAATTTGTTCCATATTTTATTTAGGTAAAACGGAACGTCACTTAAAACAACGTATTTATGAGCATTTATATGCTATCGGTAAGCAAAACACCTCCAACGCCCTTGCTAAACATATACTTGAGAACAAAACCCATAGTTTTTTATTCAATGTTGTCGAAGTAGTATATAAAAATCCCAGAGGTGGACCCGGGCACTTATTATTACAGGAACGTGAATTGTTATGGCAATTCAAAACGAACGCATATTCACATCCTGGGATTAATGATATGTGTTCGATTAAATGTTTACTTAAGTTAAAAGCTTTGAACAGATGAGAAAGGGTATAAATTTCCTAAAAATATTTAATAATAGCTTTCTTTTTTCCATTATACTTAAAGCCTATTTATAAACTTTAAGTTTGAAAATCCCAATAAATACACATTTCTGCCAAGAATATTTCTTAAACAGGTTCTGATATCTGTATAAGTATTTTTAAAAAGTAGGTTGCTGTTTTTTTGTTTTTTAACTATTATTATTTTTGTTTTTTAACTATTATAGTTGTTACAATTAAGATGAAATTTATTATTTTTTAATTAAATTGTTTTTAAAGTAAGTGTTTTAAGTGAATATGTAATACATAGTATTAAATTTATAGTAAATAATCATTAATGGTTTATATATATCTGCACTTACCAATTTCTTTGAGCTGGTTTATAATTGATTAAAATTAATTAATTTATTGATTAATTGTTTAATTAAAATGAGTATAAATATTTGTACATCTTTACGCTTTAACTTGTCTGAAGAAGTGCATGCATGGGCGTGCATGAAAGCGCTAACGAGTAAAGGTATATTTCTACAGCATTGACTTGGCGTTATTTGTTTACTATCACTTCAGTGTTTTCTTCTAAGTCGGTGATTTTTTTAGTGTTTTAATGGAAGCGTCGTCAGCAGTTTTGGACCTATGCGTGTTCTGTCTCCGTCTTTATCCTTACGTTTTTTCGGAAGATTGGTAGTCGGATGGCTTATCAAAGCCATTTCGGAATACGGAAAACAAGAGCAAAAGAATTTAGTGACAAAGATAGCCAGACAATGAATACTTTGGGCATTAAAAAAGGCACAAAACCGAAAGCGAAGAACGTCGTGGTCTGGACCTAAACAGGTGACGCAGTAAGAATGAAAATCTCTGTGAGGTATTTGCTTTCCACAGTCAAGACAATGGTTAACTTTTTCTGACATCGGTTAGAGCAAGAAAAAAGGATCCCCAACGGGGTACTTAGCTTTAGAAGACTTCAGGTTTGAAACTCTAACAACGCAAATTTCAGGTAGCGGCCGACCGGCACTTGTGAACTGCTTCTGCTTTGGGCTCCCGCACGGCAAGAAAAGCTGATGTAATGGCACTGGCTGCATGTTTTATATCCCTGATGACCTGACGTCATGGAAGAGGCAACAGCATCCGAAGCAGAAATCCCAAGACTCTGGTATTCGGGTCGACTGAGGGCCACCTGCAGGCATATATAACAAGTGTGATGACTGCAACAGTGAAACACGAAGAACATCAGTTGTATGCTCAGCTCAAATATGGCCTACCATGACTCCACAACTGCCTCCAATAAAAATATCACAGCTGTCCAATCCATCCATAGCAAAACCTTCCACTTCATCACCAACTCCCTCCAGGAGGATCACCACTTTTTCCTAAAGAAAGCAAACTGGACGCCCAAAAAAGAAAAAGGTGACCTTTTCCTCTGCTTACTAATGTTTAAACTACTGCAACAAAATACTGTCACTCCCCAGTATCCCAAAAACTCTTCCCAACATCCCACTTTACATTAAAAGCCACTCTCTTCCCTTAGGCTCAATAATGCAAACTCCTGGAATAAAATGAATAAAACCCCACTGCACTGATCACAGTTTCTCCATTCTAGCTCCCAGAGTCTGACAATCCCTTCCTCTATACCTTACAATTCCTCACCTGCACTCAATTTAGGTAAGCCAAATGCAAAAGAAACACCTCTGGTCAAGTCATCTAAACTCCACCACGATAAATCTACGTTTCTACAGTAACACCCCTTTTCTTATACTAAAATCCCCTCTTTCAAATACTACTCTCCTGTATTTACATAAACAGAACCCACACTGCTTTTCCCCCTTTCTTTTGTTCTTCTGTCCTCCTCCTACACTTTGACTAATAAGCATTTTTCATACTGTGTTAATTGCAATATCTCTTTTTGGTACAACCTGTTATATACATCTTTTGTCTTACTGTTTGTACTATATCTGCTTTATACATTACTTTGTCTTTACTTTCTGCACTGTATTACCCAGGCTCGCCTGCAAGTGGTCAGCATACATACATACATATATAAAATATATAAAAACCTCAGTCTTTCCACAGGCTATACACCCCTGAGCTCTGGGCTGTGTTGTCCCACTAACCTTGCTAGTTTATCTGTAAAAAGCATAGTGCAGATCTTAGTCAACCTCATTAATAATTAAAATGATAACTTAAAAATACTTGATCTTAGTACAGTTTTGTGAAGAGTAGCTCTTGCTTGCATAATTTTGCAGACCTTTTTTTTCAGGAGGCAACTGATGTTATTCATGAAGAAGTTTCTGTGCATTCTACTTATCTTGATCTTAAGGCATTTGATACAATTTCCATTGTAGGTATTGTTGACATACTTACAGGCTTTAATATTAACCCCTATATTATTTACTGGATTGCTAACTGGCTTGTTAGTTGTACATACTAACAGATGATGGTACCTTATTATCTAACAGATTAATTTTTAGTTCAGTCCCTAAAGGCGCTCTTCTCTGGGTCCTGTTCTCTTTGGCATCTTCTACAGTGACATGATGATAGATGTCCAACTTTTGTGGTATACCAAATATGCAGAAGACTGCAAAGTGGATATAATTACAGGCTCCCCCACTGACTTTTATTTTCTCCAAGAAAGGCTAAATAGAGTCAATTTGTGATGTACTGACTACGGCTTTAGACTTGGTGCAAAAAAAGTGGTGTAGTCTCATGACTGATTCATTTATTTTCCCACTGATCATTATGGAAATGGAATCCTGCTTAAGGTCAATACATTCATTTGACAGCTAGGAACTTTCATCAAAAATGATCAGTCATCAACTAACAGTTACAGTATACAATCCTTTTTTTCAAATGTACTTTGAACAAGTATCAGTTACATTAAGGAAATCTTTTTCACTGCCAAGTTAACTGTCAAAGGTATTATCATTATCATCCACAAACATCTTAACCCTACATTCCTCCCCTATTAGTACAATAGTCGAATATAAAATTCTGACTGTAGGACTCTTACAAGCACATATGGCCATCTCGACAGGTCTCAACATTTCCTAACCAAGAGACTCACAAGGCTAGCTTCCCATAGCTATCTGGACAGAATAAAAAGTCTTTCACTTTTCTGTCTTGTACAGACTCCTACGTTTGAGCTCTCAGGCTTCCCTTTCAGATGTGATCTGGACATGCCATTGACCATGTTTTCCAGGCAGTCTTCACTAACTCCAAGCTGTTAGTCACTGCTAACTCTGATATCTCCTTTGTAGGAAATATCCATCTAGATATCTCTCCATCAACTGCAACAGGATGACTGCCTTTATTTATACTACAGTTGTATAAGAACTTGTCATAACAGTAGATAAAGTACAGTTGTGTACCTACCAAAAATGTACATGTTCAAGTGTATTCACTGTTGCAGTCATTACACTTGGGTTATCCTATTGGCAGGCTACCTGCAGTCAGCCTGAATTCCAAAGTCCTAGTCCGGCGTCGGTTGCTGTCTCCTCTTCCCTGACGTCAGTGCGCCAGGGGTATAAAAGATGCAGCTGATGCAATTTTCTTCAGTTTTTCTTGCCCCAGATGTCATGTGCCCCCAAAAGGGTAGGCTAAAAATTCTGCTTATAAAAAAGCATGCACTAACATAAACATTACCTTCATCTACAAGCAAATACACCACATAGGTTGTATAGAACAGAGAAGTACAGATAAGTCCCATCAATGACAGGGGGATGGAGGGAGGGTAACCTGGATTGCAACAGTGAATACACTCGAACATCTACATTTATGGTAGTTACACAACTGTACTATGTTCATCGTGTTTCACTGTTGCAGTCATTACACTTGGGTTGAATCCCAAAACTGAGGCTGGGCCTAAATAGAATTAGGAGTGGCTATGAGGCCCTGCAGAACTGCAGTGGCAAAGCCTGCTCTGGATTTAGAGTAAAGAGGTAAGTGGTAGTGCTTTGTAAAAGTGTGCACTGAAGTCCAAGTTGCAGCCTCCAAAATATCCTTGGTTGGTACTCCTCTGAGGAAGGCTGCTGAAGTGGCTGCTGCTCTGGTTGAATGTGGCCTAATGCCCTTAGGCACTGATTTGCCATGTTGTGTGAATAGCAGAAACGAATGCAGTGGCCTATCCATTTTGAAATAGTCTGCTTTGAAATAGCCTTTCCTTGCGATCCTGCAGCATATGCCACTAAAAGTTGCTCAGTCTTTCTGAAAGCTTTAGTTTTGTCCAAGTAGAAGCGTAGCTGTCAGTGTATGTACAAAGAATGCAGAAGTCTCTCCCCTTTATTCTGTGGGTTTGGATAAAAGGTAGGCAAATGAATGATTTGGTTAAGAGCCACACTGGACACTACCTTAGGCATAAATGTTGGGTTTGTCCTTAAAGAAACCCTGTCCGGATGGAAAATAATAAAAGGTTCCACAGCCATTAATGCCTGTAACTCTGAGACTCTTCTTGCTGAAGTTATTGCTAGGAGCAGAGCTGTTTTCCATGACAAGAATTTTATTTCAGCTGTATTGGCTGGCTCAAAAGGAGGCAGTGTGAGCTTTTTCCAAGACAAAATTGAGGTCCCATGCAGGTATTGGTGCTCTCCTTGGAGGTCTTATGTTTCTGGCCCCTCTGAGGTACTGCCTTAGCAGTGAATGTGAAAAAATAGGTGGGTCCGTATTGTAATGAGCTGATATGGTAGAGGCATGGATCTTAATTGAGAAGGATAGGCCTTTGTCCAGCATCTCAGTTAGGTATTGTAAAATCTGAGGAATGCAGTGAACAATATCAAGAAAATGTAACAGAGGGAAGTACCATCGACTGCTTAAATAAATTCGGACAAAAGTTCCTTTAAAATCCAAAGGTTTAATGCAGCAAAAAACAGACAAGACAACTGCAGTAAGTAAGCGCTATTTATATATTGTTTTGGATATTCATATAAATCTTATAATTGTGTTATTATGGATTTTTATAGTAATTTTATTCAAAACATGCTCCTTAATTACACATGATTAATTAATTTTAAATTCTAGTTTTGTGATTTGTTAAGGTGATGTCATCTCCTATATTTAATGAGATGTATTCCTGACTGCTGTGTTAGAGTCTGATGAAGCGTTGATTCAAACGTGAAAGCGCTTACTTACTGCAGTTGTCTTGTCTGTTTTTTGCTGCATTAAACCTTTGGATTTTAAAGGAACTTTTGTCCGAATTTATTTAAGCAGTCGATGGTACTTCCCTCTGTTACATTTTCTTGATATTGTTCACTGCGTTCGTCATACAGAGGTTGTTTTGCCCAGCAGGTATTGGTTTTTACTTCAAAATCTGAGGAATATTTGGTACAAGCGTTTCAATTACTTCTGCCTGGTTCCAAGCACAGAATCTCTTCCATTTTTCTGCATAAGATTTTCTGGTGCTGGGCCTCCTGGCCTCCAAAATAATGTCATTAGCTGCTTTAGAGAGAGGTGTGTTCTGAGTGGTTATATTATCCGCCAAGCAGCCAGATTTAGTGTTCTGAGTTCGCTGTGCAGGATCTGATTGTTTTGTTGGGTCAGTAGATGAGGAATTTGAGGTAAAGCCCAGGCTGGGCCTTGAGACAAGCTCTTTAGGATTGGATACCAGTGCTGGCGTGGCCAGTCTGGGGCAATCAGCATCATTTTTGGCTTCTCTTGTCTGACCTTTAGGAGTACCTTGGGGAGGAGAGGCAGAGGAGGAAAGGCATATACTGTAAGGGTTTTCCAGCTGAATGATAGAGCATCCACTTTCCATTTCCATGCTTGTTTGTGATGAGTCCTTGTGCAGAATCTCTGTAGCTGGCAGTTGTGAGGGGAGGCAAATAGATCTATGTCTGGGCATCCCCATTTCCTTGCTATCATGCTGAAGACTTGTGGATCTAGTTTCCACTCGTGAGGGTCCATGAGGTTTCTGCTTAGTTCATCTGCCAGAGTATTTGTCTTTCCTGGCAGGAATTGTACTTGCAGGTGCACTTGATAAGTCAATGCTGTGTTCCACAAAGTCATGGCTTGTCTGCAGAGGGGGTAGGAATGTGTGCCTCCTTGCTTGTTTATGTACCACATGACTGTAGTATTGTCCGTCTTTATCAGCAGTTGCCTTGGATGGAGTAGATCCTTGAAGGCTATCAAGGCATTCTGTGCAGCTAGCATCTCTTTTTGATTGATATGAAGATGCATTTGGCTTGTGGGCCATGTGCCCTGAATACATTTTTCTGCCATGTAGGCCCCCCAGGCATAATCTGATGCATCTGTTGTTAGTGTCTGCCTGGTTGTGGGTACAGTGAATGGCTGTCCCTTGTTGTGGTGACAGGCCTGTGCCCACCATCGAAACTCCTGTTGTAGGCAGGGAATGAGTGTAATTAATGTTTCCAGGCTGTGGCAATGTTGAGTCCAAACACTTTTTAGATACAATTGTAGCTTCCTCATATGTAGTCTTGCATATGGAAGTAGCAGAATGCAGGATGCCATGAATCCCAAAGCCTGCAGAATTTTTCTTGCAGATAACTGGGTCTTTGTTGCCATCTTTTCGAAGTAAGAAGTCAGTTGCCTTTGTTTGTCTGGCATGAGATAAGCCATCTGGGCAGTTGTATTTAAGCTTGCACCCAGGAATATTATCTCGTGAGAGGGCACTAGTTTTTATTTCTTTTCGTTTACTGTGTACCCTAGGCAAATTAGTAATCTTTTTACAAACGCCAGATGCTTCAGTAGAATGTCTTTGTTCTCTGCTTGAATAAGGCAGTCGTCCAAGTAGGGATATATTTGAATTCCTCTGTCTGCGAAATGCAATTACTGGTGCCAGGCATTTTGAGAAGACCCTGGGCACAGTAGATAAGCCAAAGGACAGTGCAGAGAATTGGTAGTGTATTGAGCCAGCTATGAATCTGAGGTATCTTCTGCAAGATTGTCTGATTGGGACATGCAGGTATGCCTCTTTGAGGTCCAAAGTTACAAGCCAAGCCTTCTTGCCCAGCATGGGCAGAAGCTGCTGCAGAGTCAACATTTTGAATTTTGGAACGTCCAGAAAAGTGTATTGGTCTCCAGGCTTTGTCCTTTCTGGGTACCAGGAAAAGTCTTGAGTAAAATCCTTGTCCCTGTTCTTGCTGTGGTACTCACTGAATAGCCCTCATGTCCATGAGAGATGAAAAGTACAGTTTTGCACCTACCATAAATGTAGATGTTCGAAGATCCACATTGCTGCAGTCCTTACTTATGGGTAGTCCGCTGTCCTCGGTCGGCCCAAATACCAAAGTATTAGGCTGACGTCGGTCATGGGCGCACAGCCCTGACATCAGAACGTCAGGGTATAAAAGCGCATGACCGACGTCATATCCTCAGTCTTTTCTTGCCCCAGATGTCAGACGGCCCTAAAAAGAAAGGCCACAGCCAAAAAACAGAGTACCTTCCCAAAAGATATGCCCAACTACAGCCATCACCCAAACCACATAACCATGCTAAGCTACAGAGGGGAAGGAGGGAGGGAAAATTGGACTGCAGCAATGTGGATCTTCGAACATCTACATTTATGGTAGGTACAAAACTGTACTATGTTCTTCATCTCACATTGCTGCAGTCCTTACTTATGGGTAGAATCCCAAAGCAACGGGAAAGGGAGGCTGGCAAAATCATAAAGCATTAGGAGCTGCTAAAATGCCCTGTAATACTGCAGTGGCAAATCCAGCCCTAGACTTAGAATAAAGAGGAAGGTGGTAATGTTTAGAAAAAGTATGTACTGAACTCCAAGTGGCTGCTTCCAAAATATCCTTTGTAGCTACCCCCCTTAGAAAGGCAGTAGAAGTTGCAGTAGCTCTAGTGGAATGAGGTCTGATTCCAGCCGGAATCTCCTTACCATGATGGGAATAACAAAAAGAAATACAAAACCCAATCCATTTAGAAATAGTTTGTTTTGAAACAGGTTTACCCTGTGAACCCAAAGCAAAAGAAACAAAACTGCTGAGACTGTCTGAACTCCCTGGTTCTGCTCAAATAATAACGCAACTGCCTGTGAATATCCAAAGTATGCAAAATCTTCTCCCCTTTATTTTGGGGATTTGCATAAAAAGTAGGCAAATGAATAGTTTGGTTTAAGGCCACACTAGAAACCACTTTAGGCATAAAGGAAGGATTAGTACGCAAAGATACCCTATCCTTATGAAAAATCAAGAAAGGCTCCACTGCCATAAGGGCCTGTAATTCAGAAACCCTTCTTGCAGAAGTAATGGCCAACAAAAAAGCAGTCTTCCATGACAAATACTTTAACTCGGCAGTAGCTGCAGGCTCAAAAGGTTGTAGAGTAAGCTTTTCCAACACAAAATTGAGATCCCAAGCAGGAGTAGGAGCTCTACGTGGGGGTCTTATATTCTTAGCCCCTCTGAGAAACTGCTTAAACAAAGGATGAGAGAATAAAGGAGGGTCACAGTCATAATTAGCCGAAATGGCTGCAGCATGAACCTTTATGGAGGAGAAGGACAAACCTTTGTCCAATAACTCAGTAAGATATTTGTAAAGAAGCACTCAAATTAGGCTTGGAAACATCAAAGTCCTTCCCTTTGCTCCAAATAAAAAATCTCCTCCATTTATCAGCATAAACTTTCCTTGTACTGGGCCTCCTGGCCTCCAAAATAACATTCAAAACTTGTTGTGGAAGCTGAGAACCTCCAGAGTCTAAAACAGAATATGCCAGGCTGTTAGATGCAGAGACTGAATTCTGACATTGAGAAAGTGATTGCCCTCCTGAGACAAAAGGTGCGGAATCAAAGGCAGAGGCCATGGAGGCTCTCGTACCAAACTCCTCAGCAGTGGGTGCCAGTGTTGTCGAAGCCAATCCGGTGCTATCAGAATCATGGATGGCTTGTCTTGTCTGGCCTTCAAGAGAACCTTGGGCAGAAGAGGTAGAGGTGGAAAGGCATATACATGAAGATTGTTCCAAATGAATGACAGAGCGTCCACCTTCCAAGTTGTGGGATGAAACCTTTTTGTGCAAAACTTTGGCAACTGGTAATTTAGTGGAGAAGCGAACAGATCTATGTCTGGAGTTCCCCATGACACTGTCAACTTTTGAAATACACGAGGATCCAATTTCCACTCGTGAGGATCCACTAGTTGTCTGCTCAATACATCTGCTAAGGAGTTCTGTGCTCCTGGTAGAAACCTTGCCTGAAGATTGAGGTTGTAACTGAGAGCTGTCTCCCACAAAATCATCGCTTGTCTGCAAAGAGGGTACGAATGAGTTCCCCCTTGCTTGTTGATGTACCACATGACAGTTGTGTTGTCTGTTAGAATCAACACCTACCCTGGGTGAAGTAAATCCTTGAAAGCCATCAATGCATATTGAACTGCTAACATCTCCTTCAAGTTGATATGCAAATGTTGAAGTCTGGCAGGCCACGTGTCTTGCACCCATTTTCCATTGAGGTGTGCTTCCCAAGCCTTGTCCGAGGCATCTGTCGTTAGAATCTGACTCGCCTCTGGTCGGGTCACAGAGAGTCCCTTGTTTAGGTGACATTCCTGAGCCCACCACAAAAATTCCTTCTGAATGCAAGGTATTATCTGAATGACAGTGTCTAGATCTTGGCAGTGTTGTGTCCATACATTTTTGAGATACCATGGATGCTTCCTCATATGCAATTTGGCATTGGGAAGCACCAGAATACAAGATGCCATGAACCCCAAGGCTTGAAGGACTGTCCTTGCAGTCAGCCTGGACTGTAGAGACATTTGATGGAAATAAAGTGAAAGGCTTTTCTGTTTGTCCGGGGTCAAAAAGGCCATCTGGGAAGCTGTATTCAGTCTCACACCCAGAAAGTACATGTCCTGAGAGGGTACTAGACTGGACTTTGTTTCGTTCACAGAATACCCTAGGCATCTTAACACTACCATCACATACCGTAGATGCTGAAGAAGCTTGTCCTTGTCTTGTGCAATAATCAGGCAATCGTCCAAATAAGGATAAATCTGTATTCCTTCCATCCTGAAAAAGGCTATCACTGGAGCCAGAACCTTTGTGAACACTCTGGACGCAGTAGATAAGCCAAAGGGCAATGCAGAGAACTGATAATGTAAATTTCCAGCTCGAAAACGCAGGTACTTCCTGCAACTGGGCCTGATAGGAATACGAAGATAAGCCTCTTTTAGATCCAGAGTTACCATCCAGTGATCTTTTCCCAGCAGAGGTAAAAGCTGTTGTAATGTCAACATTTTGAACTTTGGAATGTCCAAATAAGTGTTGAGGAGATAAATCCAAAATCGGTCTCCACGTGTTCCCTTTCTTTGGTACTAGAAACAGGCGGAATAAAATCCTAGACCCACTTCTGAAAGAGGTACTGGCTGTATAGCTCCCATGTGAAGAAGTAATGAAATCTGTTTGTGAGCCTCTATCCTTTGCCGAAGAGGAATGTCTGGCATACCTTTGAAAGGAGGCAATGTATGGAAATAAAACTTGTAACCTTTGTTTATAATGTCCAACACCCATTTGTCTTGGGTGACTAAAAGCCAGTTTTGCTTGAAGAGAGCTAGTTTTCCTCCCAAAGGAGCTGCCAGGCAAGAAGAATCTGGCAGCTGAAAATGCAGGTCATTGGGCCTGTTTACGAAAGGACTGGCCCCTACCCTCACCAGCAGATTGAGCAGGCGAACTCCATATTCTTGGCCTGAAGGTACCCAGAGCTCTGCCCCTACCACGCCTAGATCTACCCCTAGACTGAGAATCAGAGGAAGGGTACGTCCACCCCTTAGCAGGCCAATTTCTACTAAACTTAGGAGGTTGCACCTGCAAAAAATCTTTAACAGTCTGCATAGACTTAGCCTTGTCCTCCATTTTCTTCAAAACAGACTCCACAGGGGGACCAAACAAAACTTCAGACTGTAAAGGGGCATCCAGAATTCTAGATTTAACATGTTCAGATAAATTCTGATCCTTAAGCCAGGCGTGCCTACGAAGAACTGAACCAGTGGCAGCCACTCTAGAAGAAGCCTGTAAAGCATCAAAGCCACACTGCAAAGAATGTTTCCCCACCTGTTCAGAAACATGCACCAAATCTTGCAATTCTTTACACTCTATGCCCTCTGCCAAGGCATCCACTTTAGATTTTAGCTGAGAAAGGAGGAAATTCTGATATTTCAACATATGAAACTGGCAATTTAAAGCCCTCATTGCTAAAGTAGAAGAGGTATACACCTTCTTACCCCATCTGTCCAAAGCTCTAGCTTCCTTATCTAGAGGAACCGGATTCTTTACAACAGAAGCCCTAACACCCTTAGGCCCCTGACTAATAGTTTCTGGGTCCGCCCTAGGACTCTTATATAGATATTTATGAGCCTCAGGTACCCTATAATACCTGTCCGGTTTAACTGGTGCAGGAGGCATAGAATCTGGATTAAATGAGGCCTCTGAAAAAACATCCTGAACCACATCCAAAACAGGAGGTATAGGTCTATGCTGTGGTAAAAACAAGAACTCCCTAAGCCTCTTTCTGGAATCTGAGTAATCCTGTCCTTCCCACTTAAAATGTTCCCTCATAGAGTGTAAGGTTTCTGAAAATGAAAAATCCTCTGGAGGGGAAGCAGAAGGAGTGGAATCCTCTGCATCGGAATCCGAATAAGGAGGAAGATCTTGAATGTCTTCAGTAGTAGACTCAGAATCATCTGAGGCCTGCTCCAAACTTTCCAACTCTGGCTCTACCCTGGGCCTCTTCTCAGGAGGGGGCATGGAACCTCTAATTAAAGTTATCAAATCTTCTGCCATTTTAAGCATATGCTTCTTAGGCACAGACCCTGAAGAACCAGAACTAACACCAGAAGAAGGCAAAACAGACCTGCCCTTAGAAGGAGCCCTAGAAACAGTAGCAGAAGGCCTAAACCCCTTAGGCATAGAAGGGAGAATAGAAACCTGAGAGGCCCCCTCAGCCTGACCTGACTCCTGTGAGGCCACATCCTGTAAAATCAAGGTTTCCCCCTGAGACTCAACAGAAACTTCAGCCGGATCCACCTGCTCCACTGTAGTCTCTAAAGGACCGGCGTCCGAAACGGACGAATCATCCTGCCTAGGCTTTACAGATTTGTCTTTACGCTTCTTCGTGGAAGCGGGCGTCAGAGGATCCGACGGCATATTATAATTACACCGCCTGCCAAAGACTAACCTAGCGCAATCTAGCCTTCTCTTAATAGTGCGCTTATTAAACCTAGCACAAAACCGACACCCAACTACGTCGTGCTCCGGTCCCAAGCAAGGAATACAAAGCGAGTGGTAATCCCTATGCGGTATCGGCTTCCCACAAGAAATGCAATTATTCACTTTTTCTGACATCCGGTAAATAACTGAGGCAAGAAAAAACAAAAATGTTCCCCAACGGGGTACTTAGCCCAACTTGGTATCGGTCTGAAACTCCGAAAATGAAAAATTTCAGAAAGCCGAATGGCACTTGCAACGCTGCTTCTGCATCGGACCATGCAGCAAAAAAGACTGAGGATATGACGTCAGTCATGCGCTTTTATACCCTGACGTTCTGATGTCAGGGCTGTGCGCCCATGACCGACGTCAGCCTAATACTTTGGTATTCGGGCCGACCGAGGACAGCGGACTACCCATAAGTAAGGACTGCAGCAATGTGAGATGAAGAACATCTTGCTTTTGAGCCTCTGCCCATTGATTGCGTGGCAGGTCTGGCATACCTTTTGTCTTTGGAAGGGTGTGAAAGTGGAACCTGTAGCCCTGAGAGACTATATTCAAGACCCATTTGTCCTGGGTGATCATGTGCCAATTTTGTGAAAAAAGTGATACTTTCCCCCTAAGGGTGCTGCCAAAAGATAAGTGCTTGGCATTGGCAGAGGAAAGTCATTGGTACTGTTTCCTATATGATTGTGATTTGTCTTTTCCGCTTTTGGAAGTAGAAGCACCCCATTGTTTAGGCCTGTATGAGCCTTGGGTCTGGGGTCTGCCTCTAGGGCGTCTGTATCTGCCTCTTTGTGGCCTGTCTGACACTGGAAAGGACCAATTCTTAGAAGGCCAGTTCCTGCTAAATCTGGGTGGCTGTACCAAGAAATCCTTTACTGTCTGCATAGATTTCGCTTTATCCTCCATTTTCTTCAACACCTCTTCTGCCGTAACACCAAACAAAGTATCATGCTGTAATGGAGCATCTAATAATTTTGCTTTAACATGATCAGGCAGATTCTGTTCCTTTAACCAAGCATGCCTTCTAATGACAGAACCTGTAACAGCGGCCCTGCATGAGGCCTCTAGTGAATCAAAACCACATTGCAAAGTGTGCTTTCCCACTTGTTCAACTGCATGCAATAAATCCTGCATTTCCTTGTTTTCAGAACATTCAGAATTTGTCAACATTTTCTGTTTGAGCAGTGACATTAAGTATTGTTGATATTTAAGCATATGAAACTGACAATTTAAAGCCCTTACAGCCAAGGTAGCAGAAGTGTAAACTTTTTCCCCCATCTGTCCAGTGCCCTAGAATCCCCATCAGAGGGGACAGGGTTTTTTGCAGTGGAAGCCTTGACCCCTTTGGGACCTGAGATATAGTTTCTGGGTCAGCAGCAGGGTTTTTATATAGAAATTTATGAGAATCTGGAACCCTGTAGTATCTGTCTGGCTTAACCGGTGCATGGGGTAAAGAGTCAGGAGACAGGCCAGCCTCTGAAAATACATCATCTACAATGTCTAGAACAGGTGGAATAGCAAGAGGTCTGTGCTGAGGCAGTAAAAGAAAGGCCTTTTCTTAGATTCTGAGTAATCTTGGCTCTCCCAGTGAACATGCGCCCTCATGGTATGCAGGGTTTCCCCAAAAGAATAATCCTCAGGAGGAGAGGCTGAAGGGATGGATTCTTCAGCATCAGAATCCTCAAAGGGAGGAAGAGAGTATCCCTGTTCTGAAGAGGAGTCAGAGGAAATGGAAACCTGATCAGAAGAATCATATTCTGTGTCTTGCCTAGGCCTCTCATCAGGAGGGGGATGGGAACCCCTGATCAAAGTAATTAGGTCTTTGGCCATTTTAAGCATGTTTCTTAGGCATGGAAGTCTGTCCAGGAGAATGCTGTACTTGTTTCTTTGTCTTTAAAGCTGTTTTAGTCTTTGCCTTGGAAGCCGAGGTTGGCTTGACATATAACTGTGTAGGTCTGTAGGTCTGAAAACACCCTCAGAAGCAGATGCCTGCTCAGCGGCTCCGGACCCATCTGAGGGAATAGTTTCAGAGTGTCCAATATCTTGAATATCCACAGGCCTATTTGTCTCCACATGGGAGTCGGAAGCGGCCTGTGGCTCTGAGGTAGCGGGCGTCAGGGGCTGCGAAAGCACCTCACTGACAACCGGCGACTGGCCTAGCAGAGGCCTCGTCGGTTTTGGACCTCGGATGCCCGTCCCTTTCCTTGCACTTTTTATAAACCAAGGTCGTTGGCTGTTCCGCCGGCATTATATAATTAAACCTTCGGCCAAAGTAATGAAATGCAAAATCGTACCGACGCTTAATAGTGCGTTGGTTAAATCTAGCACAAAACCGACAGCTAGCAACGTCGTGGTCAGGGCCTAGGCAAGGAATACAATAAGAATGAAAATCCTTATGAGGTATTTGCTTCCCAAAAGAAATACAATTGTTAACTTTTTCTGACATCGGTCTGGAGCAAGAAAAAAAGTTTCCTCAATGGGGTATTTAGCTTTATTGAAGACTTCGGATCCGAAATTCGATTTTGAATATCTCAGGAGTCAGCCGACCGACACTTGCTAACTGCTTTTGCTTCGGGCACCGCGCGGCAAGAAAGACTGAAAAAAATGGCGTCTGCTGCATCTTTTATACCCCTGGCGCACTGACGTCAGGGAAGAGGCGACAGCAACAGATGCTGGACCAGGACTTTGGAATTCAGGCCGACTGCGGGTAGCCTGCTAGCAGGATAACCCAAGTGTAATGACTGCAACAGTGAAACGCGATGAACATCCTACTGATCCCTGTTGTAGTAATCTTAACAGACGGGTTTTGTAACTCACTGACTCCAGCCAGGGAACCAAAACTTTAACTTCCTAGGATGTATTCTGGGAGATTATCTCAGTTCATAGGCATCGGGGTATAAAATTGGATACAAGTA
Organism: Protopterus annectens; assembly: GCF_019279795.1. Lineage (NCBI taxonomy): Eukaryota > Metazoa > Chordata > Ceratodontiformes > Protopteridae > Protopterus > Protopterus annectens. The sequence goes on along the minus strand of NC_056737.1, from coordinate 53,817,045 downwards.
CAAGATCCCCAGACTATCTCCATGCCAGCAGCAGTCTGAAAAAAACTGAAAAAGGAGGTAGGTCAGCTAGGAGGGACATAACTTGAAAAGGGTAAGCAAGTATCCCAGCAAAAGGGCTGTAATATTGTGGGATAGTGAGTGAGTGAGTGAGTGAGTGAGTGTGCATGTGTCTAAGGCACAGTGTTTTGCCAATAAGGAGAAAAAAAGAACGGGGATAAGGTGGGAGGGAAGGAATACTGCAACAGCGATCTGCAGAACATCTATTACTATACTCTACTATGTCCTGATTGAGTCACTGTTGCAGTATTCTTAACAGATGGGCTACTCCCAGTGCTGTAGAGAAAGAAGAGTGGTAGGCTTAAGAGGAAAAGCAGATAAGGAGACCAGGAGGCCAGATAGAATAGTTCTAGCAAACATGTCCTGGACCTAGAGAAGGCATCTAGCTTGTAGTGTCCTTTGAAGGTGAGAATAGATGACCAGGTAGCCGCTTCTAAAATGGATCTGATATCCACCCCTTGTAGAAAGCACCCAATGAAGCCACTACTCGAGTGAATTCTGCTTTTGGCTATGTGGGTAAAGTCTTTCCATGGTGAGAGTAGCAGAAGGAAAAAGCCTTTCAGATTCAAGAAGTAACGGACTGTTTGGAAACTGGTTGTCCTAATGTGGAATACATAAAAAAAATGAAAAGCTGATCTGTTTTTACTGGTATCCTTAGTTTTGTCCAGGTAAAACCTCAACTGTCTGTGAATGTCCAAGGAGTGCCATAGGGTTGCTAGCCAGATTGCTTGGTTGAGGGTAAGCTCACTAACCACTTTTGGCATGAAAGATGGATTGGCCCTGAGGCTTACCTTGTCTTTGTGGAAGATGAGGTAGGGTTGAATAGCCATGAGAGCACAGACTGCTGAGACCCTGCAGGCTGTAGTCAAGGAGAGGAGGAGCACTAATTTCTAATGGAAGAATTTTATAGTAGGTGAAGCAGCCGGTTCAAAAGGAGGATAAAGTGAGCTTTTCTAAAACAAAATAGAGGTCCCAAGGAGGGGTGATAGGTGTCCTTGGGGGAATAAGGTGTAAAACTCCCTTCAGGAAAAGCTTAACCTCCGTCCTGGACCAGGACATGAGAGAGGGGCTCCAAAGGTGGGCAAGCATTAATGGCAGATAAGTGAGCCTTAATGGAAGAGTAGCCAACTCTGAATGTAGTAAGTCACACAAGTATTGGAGTACGGTGGTGGTGTCTGACAGAAGGGCCTGGAGTTTTCGCTTAAAGCACCACATGGAAAATCTCTTCCATTTGGCTGTGTAAGACTTCCTGGTGTTAGACTTCCTAGCTTCTCTTTAAAAAAGTTGTGTCTTATATGGATTAGAATCATATCATCCAGAGGGTTAGACTGAGTGAGGTCACAGTGGGGTAAAGGAGCTGCCCTTTATGTTGGGTGATTAGATCTGGTTTTGGAGGGACTCTCCAGTAATTTTCCTTTTAAGTGAAACAGGAGTGGGAACCAGCACTTTCTTGGCTAGAAAAGTGCCAGATGCAGGATTTGGAGATTCCTTCTGGACCTTGAGAAGAAGCCTTGGGAGAAGAGGTAGAGGGGGTATGTATAAATGAACTTTCCAGTCCGTTGGCGTGAGAAGGCATCAAGGCATTGGTCCTCCAGACTAAAGGTGATGGATTCCTTGTGCATAAAATGGAAGCAGATGATCTTGGAGGAGGCAAAGAGGTCTAGCTGAGGAGCCCCTCCATCTGACAGTTATGCCTTTGAATACCTGTGTTCAATGACCATTCATGAGGGTTCTCCAAGTCCCTACTTAGTCTGCCAATATGTTCTTCTGAGAGGGAATGTACATCATTGCAAGAGTAAGATTCAACTGAGATGTTAGTTGCCAGTCCTCCTGTGCAAGCCTGCACAGGGGATAGGATCTTGTGCCTTCCTGCTTGTATATTTATGAACCACATCACTGTGCTGCTGTTTGCATTCACCAGCAGAGTGCCTGGTTTCCAAAGATGGGAGAAAATCTGTATGTCTTGTACAACTGCCCTCATTTCCTCTAAGGTGATGTGTTCTTTCAGTACATGGGCAGGCCACTCCCCTTTGACTCTAGTCTTCTGTCCAAGACCACTATGCCCTGTCTGAAGCATCTGAGAACAGGACTTGGTTGTGCAGGGCTGGAATGAATGGGAGAGGAGTGTAACCTGGTTGCTCCACCAAAGGAGTTTCTACTTGATGCAAGGAATGTGGAGAATATTGGTACCGAGAGGGCGAGATTGCTGGGACCACACTAACTTCAGATGATACTGTATTTTCCCCATGTAGTCTGACAAGGGGCAGCATAAGGATGGTGGCAGCCTTCAGTCCCAGGGCCTTGAGGGCTTGGCTGGCCAAGCAATGATCTTCACTGGAAAGCATATGGAACTTGTTGGGTAGGGAGGCATGCATTCCTGACATGTCCAGAGTGCATCCCAGAAAGGTCAGCTGTTGGGTGGGTATAAGCTGGGATTCTTTTGTAATTGATGGTGAAACACAGGTGTGTCAAACTTGCACAGTGTAATAAAAGTGGTTTCGAGGACTGTCCCTGGGTAAAGCCTGGAGTAGAAGGTCATCCAGGTAAAGGAAGATTTGTATGCTCTGAGTGCTGCAAAAAATCACTACTAGAGCCAGACACTTTGTGAAAACCACTGGAGCTGTAGACTGAAGAACCTGAACATTTTTCTGCAGGAAGAGCTAATGGGGATATGAAGATAACCATCCTTTAGGTCTAAGAATACCAGAAAAGCTTGAGGAAGTAGGAAAGGTAGAAGAGTTTGTACGGGCAGAATTCTGAAGGAGGGCACTCAGGTATTTAGCCTGGCGAGGTCCAGGATGGGTCTCAATTGACCCTCTTTTCTCGGGTCTAGGAAGATCCTGGAGTAAAATCCCTTTCGTGAATAGGATGGGGTCCCTTTTCTATGGATCTCAAGACCAGTAAGCCTTGGCACGATAGGGTCAAGCAGACATATCTGGTTGGGAGGAGGAAGGGGCATTTCCCCTGGCTGTTGAGATGCTTTTCCAAGACACACAGTAAGCTTCCTTGATGATGCTTAAAACCCACTTGTTTGAAGTTATTCCCAGACAGAAAAGGAAAGTCTTTTTGAGAGAGGAGTGGATGGGTTGGGTTTGGAGAGGGAGGACAGATGCAAAATAGTCACAGGGTTCTACTACCAAACTGACACCTCCCATAAGGGTATCTCTCGAGTTTTTTCTGGGGAATATTTTATTAGGACTTTTTTTTGCCTGTGAAGAGTTCTAGGACCTCTATTGGCAAAGGAAATGGATTATGCTGAACATTTTCTGTAGTAACTGGGAACTGCACACAGTAGAATCTGACGGCAATCCTTCACTGACTTACCTTGTTTCTGCAAAGCCTTGAAGAGACTGGCAGCTTGCAAGTCAAAAAGGAGATTGTTATTCAAGTGAGAGTCTAAAACCTTAGACTTGAAATCTTCTGGGATGGGTTGGCCTCATAACAAGGCATACCGCCTGATCACTGAACCAGTGGCAGCTGCTCTGCATGAGGCATCCAGAGCTTCATAGCTGCATTTTATAATGTGCACAATAATTTGAAAATCCTTGGCCCCTAAACACTGCATATGCTGTTTTGACTCTGGAGTCTGTAGCAAAGTGATGGTATTGCTTAAGGACTAACACAGGGAATAAGTAGTTGGTCATTTGAGTCTAGTAGTTTACAGTTCTAAAAGCTAAGGTGGAGACAGTATATACTTTCTTATCCCACTTGTCCATTGCTCAACTGTCCTAGTCATTGGGGAGAACATTACTGCCAGGGAGCAACTTGGAAGATTTGTCTGAGGCCAGTGAAACTGAGCCGAGACTGCCACAGGGTATTTGTAGAGATTCTTGAGTTCATCAGCAACTTTGGAGAACCTATCTGGCCATTTTGGAGCAGGAGGCTGAGAATACAGAGCTGAACAATTGGACTGAAAGGCATCCGAGGTAAGCATCTAGCAGTGGGGGAACTAGAGGAGCAACAGAAGTGCCCATCTCTAATAAGCTGTAGTACACCCCTTTTGCATGTTAGACACCTGTCTGGACTGTCATTCAAAATGTTTCATCATGCTTTGGAAGGTATCTCAAAAGGAGCCCTCTTTCAAGGAGGAATCTAGAGACAGAAAGTCTCTCTCATCTGAGGAAATCTATTCTTGCAAGTGCTACTGGGATGAGTAGTCAACAGAACGATCTGAATCCCTGTCGAGCTCCACATCAGAGGAGGAATAATCTAAGCCTTTGTGTGGTGTGGTCTGAGAAAAGTGAGTCACCAAGGAAGGTGGCTTCAGAGACAGGATTGCCTTGAATAATCCCTGAGAAAAAAAATAATTCCTTCTCCCTGGACACAGAAGAGGACATAGTATTTAAACTTTTGCTTTTTCTTTTTTACAGATTATGTCTGCCTGAATCAGCTTAGGGGGGTTCTGAGCCTTGCCACATTTCTATCAGGGAACCGGGAATCTCTTCCTGTGGATGGATTGGAGGGATTCCCCGGGAACTCTCAGAGATCATGAATTGCTGCTAGTCAGAGGACTCAGTTGTCTGCAAGCCATTACAAGCCGTACTGGCCTCTGTCGGGGTCATGGTACAGGTCTCATGAGAAGATGATTGGCATACAGCAGGTTCGGCACCTCAGTGGGCATGCCCGCTTCTAAAACTATGGCAGAAGAATCCTCTCTAGGTCAAGTTTTTTCTTAGCCAATGTCTGGGTCTACTGACATGGTGGAGTGGGCCATGCATTTTAGACATTGGGTCTCGAGGAAGGTATTAAGTGTGGATAGCCTACACTGTAGGGTTTTAGGAATGAACAAATGACAGATGGAGCACGATTTATAGTTGTCTTTGGGGCTTTGACAGAACGTACAGTTGTGTACACTTACCATAAATGTAGATGTTTAAGTGTATTCACTGTTGCAGTCATCACATATGGATTATCTGCCTGCAGGTAGCCCTCAGCCGGCCTGAATAAAAGAGTCTTCGGATTTCTGCGTTGGATGCTGTCACTTCTTCCAAGACGTCAGGTCATCAGGGGTATAAAACATGCAGCTGGCGCCATCACATCAGTTTTTCTTGCCCCAGATGTCAGGTGCCCCGTAAATAGGAAGCAATTATATGGTATGGAACACCCCCAGCAAAAAGCAAATACACATGATATAATATATGCCAAACAAGAAGGAAACGTAAAAGAGAAGTCAGGAGGCTGGAGGGAGGGTAACCAGGGCTGCAACAGTGAATACACTCGAACATCTACATTTATGGTAGGTGTGCACAACTGTACTATGTTCCTCTTGTTTCACTGTTGCAGTCATCATATTTGGGTTGATTCCCAAAGCTAAGGAAGGGTGGAGGTAGTTAAAGAGCATTATGGCTAGCAATCAGGCCCTGTAAGACTGCTGTGGCAAATCCAACTCTGGATTTAGAAAGGATAGGTAGGTGGTAATACTTGGTGAAAGTATGTATAGAGCTCCAGGTAGCAACTTCCATGATGTCCCTGGTAGGGACTCCTCTGAGAAATGCCATAGAGGCAGATGCAGCCCTGGAGGAATGTGATCTTATCACCTGTGGGGAAGGTTTTCCATGGTGTTTGTAGCAGAAATGGATGAAATGGGCTATCCACTTGGAAATGGTTTACTTGGAAATGGCCTTTCCCTCTGCCCCTGCAGCAAAGCTAATTAGCAGCTGGTTATATTTTCTGAGAGGCTTAGTCCTGTCCAAATATAATCTAAGCTGTCTGTGCACGTCCAGAGAATGCAGTATCCTTTCCCCTTTATTTTGAGGATTAGGGGAAAAAAGTAGGCAAATGAATGGACTGGTTTAGAGCCACACTAGACACCACCTTGGGCATAAAGGCTGGATTAGTCCTGAGGGGAAACCCTGTCCGCATGGAAGATAATGAAGGGTTCCACTGCCATGAGGGCCTGCAGTTCAGACACTTATCTTGCTGAAGTGATGGCTAGAAGTAAGGCTATGTTCCAAGAAAGGAATTTCAACTCTGCTGTAGCAGCTGGTTCAAAGGGGGGGGGGGGATGAGTTTTTCCAGTACAAAATTAAGGTCCCTGGCTGGAGTGGGAACTCTCCTTGGGGGGGGGGGTCTTAAATTTTTGGCCTCTCTAAGGAATTGTTTTAGCTGTGGATGAGAGAAGAGGGGTGGCTCAGTATTATAATGTGCTGAAATGGCAGAGACATGAATCTTAATTGAAGAGAAAGATAGGCCCTTGTGGAGCATTTCTGTTAAATAATCTAGAATACGAGGTAAGTTGGGCAACCTTTGTGCTCCCCTGAGCCTGGCTCCAGGAACAGTATCTTTTCCACTTTTCTGAATAGGATTTTTTAGTACTAGGCCTCCTTGCCTCAAGAATGACATCCAGCACCTGCTTACTGAGGGTTGCTAGAGGTGAGCTCAGGGAATTAGCCAGGCTGCAAGGTTCAGGGTTTGAAGCAGAGGGTGCAGAATCCGTCCCGCCTGCTGGCACGGCAGGAAAGGGGTCTGAGGCAGGTGCTATGGCTGTAGCACTGTCAGACTGTGCAAAAGGGGGTACCAGTGCTGGCGTGGCCAGTCTGGTGCAATCAGTATTGTCCTTGGCTTGTCCTGTTTGATCTTTTGTAGAACCTTTGAAAGGAGAGGCAGAGGGGGAAAGGCATAAACCAAGAGGTTTTTCCAGGTAAAGGACAGGGCATCCACTTTTCAAGCTTCATTGTGGGGAGTTCTGGTGCAGAATTTGTTCAATTGGTAGCTCTGAGGGTATCACACAGGTCTACCTCTGGTGTCCCCCATTTGTTCAACAGCTTGAATATTTTAGGCTCCAGTTTCCATTCGTGTGGGTCCATGAGATTTCTGCTTAAGTCATCTGCCAGTAAATTTAGTTTGCCTGGCAGGAATTGAGCTTATAGGTTCACTTGGAGGCTGTGTTCCACAGAGCTATGGCTAGTCTGCAGAGTGGGTAGGAATGGGTTCCCCCCGCTTGTTTATGTACCACATAACTGTGGTGGTGTCTGTCTTTATCAATAGTTGTCCTGGAAGAATAAGGTCTTTGAAGGCTGTCAGAGCATTCTGTACAGCTAACATTTCTTTTTGATTGACATGCAGGTGCATCTGTTTTGGGTTCCACTTGCCCTGAATGCACTGCCCTGCCATGTGAGCCCACCATGCATAGTCTGATGCATCTGTTGTTAGGGTTTGGGTGGCAGGGGGTTGAGTGAAAGGGAGTCTCTTGTTGTGGTAGCAAGCCTCTGCTCACCACAGGAATTCTGCCCTTAGACAAGGAATTATATGAATCGTTTCCAGGTCCTGAGAATGTTGATACCATAGACTTTACAGAATGCAAGAGGCCATAAACACCAGGGCTTGCAGGATTTTCCTTGCAGATAACTGGGTTTTTGTGGCCAATAGTAGGTTGTCAAATAAACTTGTTTCTCTGGCATGAGGAATGCCATATGGGAAGCTGTGTTCAAGCTTGATCCCAGGAATACAATCTGTTGGCAGGGTAATATGTGTGATTTCTTCTCGTTGATGGTGTACCCCAGTGAAGTTAGAAGTCTCTTTACAAGTGCCAGGTGGTGTAATAGCAAGTCCTGACTCTCTGCCTGAATCAGGCAATCGTCCAAGTATGGGTAAATCTGAATATTTCTGCCTGCAAAATGCAATGGCTGGAGCTAGGCACTTTGTGAACACCCTGGGCACAGTAGATAAGCCAAAAGGAAGTGCAGAGAACTGATAGTGCATGGAGCCTTCCCTGAAACGTAGGTATTTTCTGCAGGATTCCCTTATCGGGATGTGCAGGTAAGCTTCTTTTAAGGCTAGGGTTGCCAGCCAGGCATCCTTGACTAGCATAGGAAGAAGCTGCTGAAGATTTAGCATTTTGAATTTTGGAAAGGTGTTGAGAATAGACAGGTCCAAGATGGGACGCCAGGAGTTTTGTTTTCTGGGTACCAGGAATAGTCTTGAATAAAACCTTGTCCCCTTTGTTCTGCTGGAATGGCTGAATGGCCCTGATACTGAGGAGAAAGAGAGAGCACTTGTTTCTGGGGCTCCACCCACTGATTTGGTGGGAGGTTTGGCCATCCACTTGGGGTCGGGAGTGTGTGGACGTGGAGTCTGTATGTCTTCGGTAACGAGTTCCCATCTTTTTGCATGCAAGGCGAGCTTTCCTCCTAAGGGAGTAAGTAGCTGAGCAAGGCTTGGAAGAGTTAAGGATAAGTCATTGTGCCATTTTTCCATAGGGGGTGGTTTACTACTCCCTGCTTTGGAAGTGGGAGCCCCGCACAGCTTAGATCTGTGCATAGCCTGAGACTGAAGTCATGGTGTTTTGCTGTTCCTGGGTTTGGACTGAGAAAGCCTGGAAGGGACTGGAAAGGACCAGTTCTTTGAAGGCCAATGCCTACTGAATCTAGGTAGGTGTACTTGTAAGAAATCTTTTAACAGTTTGCATAGATTTAAGTTTTTACTCCATCCTTTTGAGGACTTCTGCTTTGTTGCCAAAAAGGCACCTTTGGTTTAAGGGTGCATCCAGTAATTTAGCTTTAACATGATCTGGCAAGTTTTGCTCCTTAAGCCAAGCATGCCTTCTAAGTACAGACCCACTGACAGCAGCCCTGCAAGATGCTTCTAAAGCATCAAAACCAAACTGCAAAGTACATTTACCAACTTGGTCAGCAAAATGCATTAACTCTTGTAAATCTTTGTGTTCAGCACAGTCAGGAAAAAATCATTATTTTCTGTTTAAGTAGTCCCATAATATGCTGCTGATACTTTAACATATGAAACTGGCAATTTAAAGCCCTAATGGCCAAAGTAGCAGAAGTGTATACCTTTTTACCCCACCTGTCTAAAGCTCTAGAGTCCCTATCAGAAGGAGTAGGACTTTTGGCAATAGCAGCCTTAATGCCTTTTGGTCCTTGGGAAATGGTCTCTGGATCCACAGCAGGATTCTTGAAAAGGAATTTGAGAGAGTCAGGTACTCTGTACTACCTGCCAGGTTTCCTGGGAGCCGGAGACAAAGTGTCTGGGGTAAGGCTAGATTCCAAGAAAACATCATCTACAATCTCTAGAACAGGAGGGATAGCTAGAGGCCTGTGTTAAGGCAGGTTTAAAAATTCCCTAAGTCTCTTTTTGGACTGAGAATAGTCCTGGCGATCCCAGCGGAAATGCTCCGTAAGGGTATGCAAGGTTTCACCAAAAGAAAAATCTTCTGGAGGGGAAGCAGAGGGAATGGAATCCACTTCATCAGAATCCTCATAAGTAGATAAGGGTAAATCTTGGTAGTCAAAAGGAACAGAGATATTGGATTCCTGATCAGAAGAATCAGAAAGAAAATCAGTTCTAGGTCTCTTAGAGGGGGAAGGCAGGCTTCCCCTAATTAAGGTAATAAGGTCTTCAGCCATTCTAATCATTTGTTTTTGAGGCATATGGGCCTAAGAATGTGCTTTGGTCATCTGTTTTCTAGGCATAGTGTGAGCTTTAGGCCTGAGGAATTCGGTATTCTTAGCTTGAAACAAAGTCATCGGTTTAATATGGAAACGGGTAGGCCTGAATACACCCTCAGAAGCCGGTGCCTGCACAGCGGCTCCGGACCCATCCAAGGTAGAGACATCCGCAGGTTCCATAGTTGAAGCATCTTGCGGCATACTAAACTCTGAATGGGTCTTAGTAGAGGCCTGTGAATCTGTAGTAGCAGGTATTAGGGGCTATGAAAGCGCCCGAGTACCAGACGACTTGTGACTAGCTTAACAGAAGCATCGTGGGCAATTTTGGACCTATGCTGTCTGTGTCTGCCTTTATCCTTACTTTTTTTGGAAGATTGGTAGTCAGGTGGCTTAATGAAGCCATTTCAGAGTACGGAGGTCGAGAATGAAAGTATTTAGCTACAAAAATAGCCTGACAGCGAATAGTTCAGGCGTTGAACAAGGCACAAAACTGACAACGAGGGATGTCGTGGTCTGGGCCTAAACAGGTGACGCAGTAAGAATGAAAATCTCTAGGAGGTATTTGTTTTACAAAGGCAAGACAATTGTTAATTTTTTCTGACATCGGTTAGAGAAAGAAAAAAGGATCCCCAACGAGGTACTTATCTTTTTGAAGACTTCAGGTCTGAAACTCGAAAATGAAAATTTCATGAGTTGGCCGACCGGCACTTGCGAACTGCTTCTGCTTCGGGCACTGCACGAAGACAGACTGATGTAATGGCATCGGCTGCATGTTTTATACCCCTGACATCATGGAAAAAGTGACAACATCTGACGCAGAAATACGTAGACTCTGGTATTCAGGCCAGCTGTGGGCTACCTGCAGGCAGATAACCAAAATGTGATGACTGCAATGGTGAAAACACGAAGAACATCAAGGAATTAGTGTGCAAATCTTTGTACAGAATTTGATACCTCAGTCACACCTACCCCTCCTAGCTGACATCTAAACAACAACTAGTAGGAACAGTCAAAAATTTAGAAGGAAAGATTCACAACAGGGAACTTATCTGATCCGACAAGTGAAGCTACAGTACCAAGCAGACAAACTATTAACAGTGGGTCAGGTGCAACAACCCTATGTTCGGGCTGGTGGAGAGAGAATCTGTGTGCGGATCTCACACGTGTCCAATTTTATACTCCAATACCTAAAAGCTGAGGTAATCTCTCAGACACACGTCTGAGGAAGGTAAAGATTTGGTACCCCAGCTGGACATCAGCAAGCTACATCCCACCTGTTAGGAATACTGCAACAGTGACTCAGCCAGGACATCTACTCTTTCTTCATTTATTCAGTAGTCAGTCTTTAATTCATACCTAAAGTTTCAATAAACATTAGCCTGTCTCTCTTATGAGTGTTTCTCCTCAAGCAAAAATCTTCATATTGCATCCAATACTTGTCTACATTGTAAGCACATCTCCCTGTCTTCATTTCCGTATCTAAATGGGAACTGTGCAAGTGTTATTCTTTGATGCTCTATTGCTGCAACTCAGCCATTAATGACTTCCTCTACTATGCAAATTTTGCAAATTTACAAATTTATATAAACTTATTAGTTTGATTTTAATGTATCTATATGTTGCAGCTTTCCTCACCATGGCTTCTGCTGAAAAGGGATTCTTAGTACAAAGTAGGACTTTCCCAGTAAACAAATGGAAATAAATAAATAAATGAATGAAAAATCTCCACATTGCTATGCTCTATTTTGCACTGTTCACTTGCTCTTTCCCCAAATGATGCTGCAGATATCTGCCTGAGCCATGACACTGATTCATTAAGTTCAGAGTATTTACTTGCAGAAAAAAAAAATCAAGATTCAACTACTCTGCTCACTGCTACTAACTTCTTACTCATGGTTATGCAAGGAAGATACAGGATGAAATTATCCTTGTGAAGATGTTTTTAAGGGGAAAAATAAGGAATTAGAAGCTTCACCATCTTACAGTTTCTCTTTTCTCACTAAACTGAAGTCATAATGCAGTATTTATATTTTGTTTTGCCACCCCAACAACACACACACACACACACACACACACACACACACACACACACAGAATATGCAGTTTTGTCAAGGCACCAAGGGAATTTTGTCTATACAGCAGAAATACTGGTAAAATAATATACGGTTGTGTTCACCACTGGAAGAGTGTGAACAGAAACTATGATCTTCCCAGGCATTGAAATTATTTAATACTATTTACTGATGACACAATATTAAAATAAATACTACACATCACCCACTAAATTTTAAAAATATTGGTTTACGTATTCTAAAATGACCATTCTTTATAAAAGACACAAATATTCTCCAAACTCAGCCCTACATACGTGGAATTCTCTGCTAGCAGTTATCTGGCGTACCTCCTTACGAGCATATTTTAAAGAGTCATTAAAACCACACAGTGCTTGCAGTGGAGTGATGATGCTTTGAAATTGAGAAGACAAACTTCTAAATCAGAACCCTAGCAATACCCGATCTTAACAGCACTTAGGGATGCAAACAAAAGCTTGTTAAGCACCTCTAATCAATGTTAAGATCAGGCCCTTCACTAGGGACCAACTACTGACAGTGCTGCTTGACACAGAACAGCATCAGAATGTAAAACAGCTTTTAAAAGCTGTTACACCTTCACTGTGTCAAACTTCAAAACTGTGGAAGAATGATGCGCCTAACAGCTTTTAAAGTGAAAAGTTCTGCTTCGGGGCACTTTCTGTCTGCTGTCTATTTAACATCACTAAAGGCTTTGAAACCCAGTTAAACACTACATTCTTACACTATTTCTGTAACTTGTAGAACATGGGAGCAGGTAATGTTCCATGCACTATAAAAAAAACTTATGATTGGGTCTCCAATCATAACCCTCTAGTTCTTGGCATACATGTCAAGAAACACCTTTAAGCTTTACTCTCAATGTGAAATTTTTGGCATCCACGTCTCAAACATAATAACCTGTTATGCTAGACCACCAAATCATAATCCTTTTTTATATTACATACTGCTTTGGTTAGTTCTAATACCGTACACATGTTGATTAAACTTTTTTTGCCTAATTCACATATCTAATATTTTATACAAGCATACAGTGCGTCTCTACCCATACTACATAATTGTTTAAAAATGGAAATGTATTCTAGCATTGAACAGAACAAAACATACATATGCCAGCTAACACAGATTGCTTAAAAATGTCCGTAACTGTGAAAATCTCAACTATAGCTTATCATACAATAGAGTTGTGTAAAATCTTTTCTCTGCTGCAGTATTCTTTACATAAGGGATTGCCTGCCAAGGATAGCCCAACGTCCAGCCTGTATGCCAAAGCCTCTAGGTCTTATAGATGCTGTATATTGCACACATGCTCCCCATGTAAGGTGTAGGGCATAAAGATGCTGTACAAATACAGACACTCAAAACTGAAAAGCCCCAGAAAGAACAGAATACCCTTGGGGGACAAAAGAAAACATGTACATCCAGAAGGGAAAAAAAAGGCTGAAGGAAAAAGGAATATGGACTCCTCATCCAGGAGGGCAACAAAAACACCAGGCAAGAGCAAGAAAAGAGGAGGAAGGATGAGGAACCAAATACTACAACAGTGAAAAGGAGGACATCTACCGTCAGATTTTATACAAGTGTGCTGTCTTTCTATATCACTGTCCCAGTATTCTTCACCTAAGGAAGAGTACAAGAACTTAAGAAGCCTGGAAAGAAGGCGGCACAGAACAGCCCTCTACAAACCCATGAAGAATAGCCCTAGCCATGGAAATAACTTGTAATTTGTAATGCTTAGTAAAAGCATGAATAGAGGGACCAAGTAGCAGCCTCAAGGATAGAATTAGTGTGCAAATCCTTGAAAAAGGCACCAGAGGAGGCAACAGACCAAGTAAAATGCACCTTTCCTGACAAAGACAGTCATTTGCCATAAAAAGAACACCAAAAGGAAACAGCCTTAGAAATTCAGGAGGAGATGGTTTGTCCTGGGATGAAAAGAAACGAAAAGCTGCTCAGATTTGGAAAATGCTTTTATCTTTATATAAATAATACCACAGTTGTCTAAGTCCAAAGTGTAAAGAACCTTCTTACTGGCAGACTGCATGTAGGTGAACAGACTTGACAATGACCACCTTGGGAATAAAAGGATTAGTTTGAAAAGACACTCCCTCTGTGAAAAATTAGAGGAATAGCCATGAGAGCCTGAAGCTCAGACACTCTCAACTGAAGTGAGACCCAAAACAACAATAAGTACAATGCTGCAAGAAAGCTGGAAAGCAGACTCAGAAGGAGCCCATTTCAATTTTTCATGTACAAAATTGAGGTCCCAAAAAGGCAGATTAGGCTTTCTGGGAAGCCTGATAAGAAGTACACCCTTAAGTAATTGCTTGACCTCAAAACAAGAGGCCAGAGACGGATTCAAGGGCAGACAAGCAGAAACTGCAAATAGGTGAGCTTTAACTGAAGAATATGTCAACCCAGCATGGAGCAAATCACACAAATAAGAGAACCATAGAGGAACCTCTACAGAAAGGGAATCCTAATAGTGAGATGGGCACCAGAAAGAAAATCTTTTCCATTTGGACATGTATAATTTTCTAGAAATGGGTTTCCTAGCCTCCTGCAAAACCTACAGCACATCCTCAGAAAAGAGGTGCCTGAGAGGACTCAAAACCCTATCACCCACAGCCTCATCCGAAGAACAGACAGGTGAGGATGGATAAAGGATCCTTTGTTTCTGTGAGAAGATCCACCTGGTGAGGTAACTTGTGATGACTGCTTCTGGCCAAGTGAGAAAGAAGGAAGAACCAATGCTGTCTGGGCCAAAAAGGAGTCACGAGCAATATTTTGGGAGAGTCCTGCCTGAACTTGCGCAGAACTCAAGGCAACAGAGGAGTGGGGAGCATACAGAAACAATCCCTTCCAAGGAAAAGACAGGGCAGGAAGTTGTCTGTTCACAGAAGAGGCAAAAAGATCTACCTGAAGAATACCCACCAATGGACTATGTCTAGGACCACATCTCTGTGAAACATCCATTCGTGAGCCTGTGTTCTGGGCATGCTCAAATAGTCTGCAACTAGATTGTACTTTGAAGGAATGTAAACAGCCTGCATAATCACTTGATAGCTAGATCCCAGATGTGAAGAGTTATATAGCTAGGAGATAGGACCTCTTACCCCCCTCTGCTTTTTGATGCACCACATCACAGTGGTACTGTCTGTGAAGACTTTGATGCAGCACGGATGGAAAGGGGAATGAAAAGCTTGCAAATCCAGAAGCAGAACTCTTGGCTCTTTTATGTTGATATGGTCGGACCTCTAGTGAGGAGGCCAGAGACTGGACTTTAAGGGGGCTACAAGAAGCTCTCCAACCCAAATCTGAGGTGTCCTTGAACATCTCCTGAGAAGGAATCACAGCCTGAAAGAGAAGCCCTAGTTTGAGAGAGTGCGTTGAGACTGCGTTCCACCAATGAAGCTCAAGTTTGAGACAAAGAAGAAACACGGAACTCTGGGGGTGGCAATGCTGGAGCCACACTGATTTGAGGTACCACTGAAATTTTCTCATATGAACTCTGGTGACAGACAAAATGGTAATAGTGAAGGCCATACATCTAAGGACCCTGAGAAATTCCATGGCCGTGAGAGAATGGAAGGAAAAAGGTGGTCGGAAACAGAACCTTAGGAGCAGGGAGAGATGCCAGTCTAGGAAGATCTGAAGCCTGCACCCAAGGAAAACATGATACTAGGAAGATGTCAGAATGGATTTCTTGAGGTTTACAGAGAACCTCAGACTGTGTAAAATGCAAATGGTAAACTGGAGATCCTGCAACAGACTGCTGTGAGTAAGAGGTTTAATGAGCAGGATGTCTAGATAAGAAAAAATCTGTATCCCTCAAAAACTGTAAAAAGCAATGACATGAGTGAGGCATTTCATGAATACCCTTGGGGCTGCAGATAGGCCAAAGGGACAAAGCAGAGAACTAAGGAAGAAACAGAAAATTATACAAATTTCCTGAGCAGAGGATCAATGAGGATGTGAAGGTATGCATCCTTGTGGTCTATAGAAACAAAAAAGGCCTGGGGAAGAAAAGGAAACAGTCTGAAAAGACAACACTTGGAAAAGAAGGAATCTTGAGAAAAATGTTGAGCAGACAGAGATCCAGAATTGGTCTCCAAATACCCTCCCTTCCAAGGAACCACAAACATTCTGGAGTAAAACTCCCACCTGGACGGGTGGAACCAGCTAAATGGTGCCCTGATCCAAAATGGACTGCAGAATGAATAGAAAATGAGAAAGCTGTTCTCCAGGAGGTTGAGGAATGCCTACAGGATGGAAGAGATGTCTAAACCATGAAATACCTCTGATAGATAATAGCATCCAAGAGTCTGAGGTGATCCAATGCCAATCTGGTAGAGACTAGGGGTCTTGGCTGAGGGGAAGGAAAGGCCAAACATCTATTGGAGACAGGCTTGTCCTAAAAAGAAGCCTTCTGAGAAGGCAGAGTCTGAGTGGATTTAGTAGGAGGAACACTCTTGGAACATGTCTTATCTTTAAGAGGATGATGAGTCAGTCTACGAACAAAGGCCGACTTAGAAGAGCAATTCCTCTGGAATTTAGTGTCAGAGTTTCTGCAAGGCCTTATCATTATGGGACTTAAACAGGCCAGCATCAGCTGTCCCAAAAAGATATTTCTTATCCACACGGCCATTCAAAAGCTTGGCCTTTAATATCATCAGGTAAAGCCTGAAGACATATACAAGAATAATACCTCATCATGGAACCAAAAGCAGCAGCCCTGGAAAAGGCATCAGTTGCATTACAACTGCATTTTCGAGAGTGATAGGCAACCTGGGAAGTGGACTCAAGCAGTGAAAGAGCAGAAGCCTTCCCTTCAAAACTGGGAAGGCTGGAGATCACCTTAGTTACCTGGGAAAGAAGAGCCAAATATACCTGATCATGTGGGTCTGGTAATTAATAGCCCTAAGAGACAACTTGGCAGCAGTATATACTTTCTTATCCAACCATTCCACAAACTGACTGTCCTTATCCAAAAGGAGGTTAGCAGACAGCAACAGCTTACAGGGTTTATCAGAAGAAACTGAAATGACTGAAGGATCAGCATAAGGGCATTTATATAAAAATTTGCAATCCTGAGGCATCTTACAGAATCTGTGAGGTTTCTTGTAGGCTGGAGGCTATGACATAGGAGCTACAGAGGCATCAGTAAAGGTGTCCAAAAGGGCTGCCAGAACAGGAGAGACAGCAGATGGCTGGGGATATCAGAGACTTGGGAGCAATCCCACTTAAAATACTTCATCATGCCAGCAATAGTATCCCCAACAGATAACTCTTCTGAGGGGGAATCTGGACTCAAAGAATCCTCTACCTCTGAACCATAGTCTAGAAGAGAAGGAATTTGAGAAAAATAAGCAAAGGATTCCTCCCCAAAATCCAAGTCCTCATCTGATAAATCCTCCTCCCTAGGCCTCTTAGCAGGGGTGGAAGACCAGGGAGGGGCAGGAAGCGACAACCCCTCGAGGAGGCTTCAGGTCCATTAAAGCATTGAACGGGCACTGAATAAAATCCTCCCATTCATGTAGAGGATCTTTAGCAACAAGGGGAAGATGTTTAATTTTCTGCTTTTTCTGAGCAGAACGTCTCCCCTAAGCACCCTCTGAGGTTCAGACCCTTGGCAACATTCAATAATTATTTATTTATTTATATTTGTTGACTGGGAGTGTCCGACTGGACGTAGGTCCATTTTCAGCAGAGGCCCGGGGAGAAAAGCTCCACAGTTAAAATAAACAGACTTTAGTGACATTGGATTACATAGCGATTAACAATTTACATAGCAATTACTTACAACATATTTACAGATGAAGAACATAGTACATCAGTAGACAACTGGATCTTTATCTGTGAAGTACATAACAGACATTAACAAATGTTACAAGAAGAAGTTCCTGCTGTATAATAAGTACTAGCTTATGAGCATCTGAGCTTGCTATAATCAAGGTAGTTAGTGGAGTGGAAAGAAAGGTAGTGGTTGGATGGGGTGGGTGATATTAGAGTGGGAGTTGCAAGGGCATAGCCAGCATGTTTTTAGGTGCGTTTTTAGTAAAGTTTTGAAGTGGGTGCATGATGGTATGGAGGTAATTGTGGGTGGGAGGGAGTTCCATAATTTGGCTATGGTAATAATGGTAGTAGGCATCTTCTCCATTACTAAAATATGAGGAATCTCCCTCAGTACCTTGGATTCTTCACTCAGTGTTAGGTGCAGATGTTGGAAAAGCCTCCAAGGACATGTGAGAGTTCAGATCCATAACCAGCCACCGATGGGGTTTGTGGCAGAGGAATTCAAGGCAAGCACTGGATGGTGTGTTCAGGGCTTTAACTAACCTCTAGTGAGATGTCTGGAGGAGGCTGGACAGCAACCAGATCAGGCCTGATCTTTCTGGCAGAAAGCTGGCCCTTAGTGCAGGAGGATTCTGCCATAGCACCCTGAGCCAACATTTGTTGGTTCTCAAACTTGATGGATAAGGAGGTCTATACATTGCGCCTTAGGTACAAATGCTTAACAGACAGAGCAGTGCGTATTATCATGGGAAGCACCCAACCAAAAAAAGAAACTGGTCAAGATGGTCTTTATTGGGAATCTGCCTCCCACACATCAACATTTTTGCTTCCTGGGTGACATGAACGAACGCACCACACAAACTGAAAAAAAGAGAAGAAATCTGAAAGGTGCACTTGTCTGAGAGAGTCTTGGTAGTCAGCACATCAGAATGGTTGCGTTTAGACTGGCAGCAAAGAAGCTCTGAGAGTTTGTGCCCCTATGTCAGCTTTATGTCCTGTGCCTTGCACAGGGAGCATACATGTGACACACAAAACCTATAAGATCTATAGGCTTTAGTATACTGACAGGATGTTGAGCTATCCTTGGCAGGAGATCCTTTATGTAAAGAATACTGCAACAGTGATATGGAATGACATAACTATAACAATTTTCTAACTTAACTGTATTTTATTTTTCTAACAACTTGCATTTAGAAATATTTAAAGAACATATCTACATCTTACTGCTTTTATTTTGCTTTTAACAAAGATAATAGCGGATGAAAAATGACTTGGGACCAGTTCATTAACCAAATCAACAAATAAACACATACACACAATAAAGGACTATTATTCAAAACCGAACATTCTGATTACTCAGCCCAACCAGCCTGCCCATTGCATATAGTGCATATACCAAAATAAAGAAAGAAATAAGTCCGCTCACTGTGTGGCCAATCTTTCTATTGAAATATGCTCCATAACACCATTCTTGTAACCTACTCTAAGGAGCAGACTATTAGTTTTAGATTTTTTTAAAAGCAGTTTGAATTCTCCACTTAATAGTGCAGACAAAGTATGCTAATGCATTTTTTCCTGTTGAAAAGGAAGCATGAAGGTTCAGAAGATCCAGAACAAACGAAGATGAGAAGCAAGGACAAGCGCATCCAGAAAACGTTAGAAAAAGACACACCCCACAGCAAAAGGGAAGGCTGAAGATAAAAACAGGAGAAGGTAGGAGGGACAGAATATTACAACAGTGAGAATTAGGGCATCTATGTTTACAACTGTACTATGTCCTTCCTTATCACTGTTACAGCATTATTTACAAACAGGAGCGTACGAAAACTAAGCAAATGTGAGCTCATGTAGTGGTAGTTGCAAGCACACTTCTCTGTACCACAGTCTCAATTCTTTTAGATGTAATTAATGTTGCTGGCTGGAGTTCTTAATTTAACAACCAAGTATATTTTGTATAGTTTAATCCAATGAAAATTCTACCCACAGAGAAGTCTGATGTAAAAAATAATGCATCACAAAGAGTTTTAGCACTTTCGTCCTGTATAAATTCAGGAGTTCCTCAGAACCTCAAGTTAACTTAAAGTAACATTTAAATATGAAGTGAGCACAATCATGTGATCCATACCATCTTATCATATCCTTTAACATCAAACTCCATGCATTTAAAAACAATTGTTAAAAGCACTTCTTAAAGTACTGAAAAAAACATTGAATACATGAGCAACATTAAAAATTAAAAATACAGAACTGTACAAACATATGCTTTTTTATTTTTTATGCAACCAATTTTAATGCTAGCACAATAGAGATATGTTCATTTATTAACATTAACCATGTTTCCATTGGTTGTACTATCTATAAATATTCATGAATTATATGGCATAATAAATGCTTTTCACTGATGAAGGCTGGTTAGCCGAAACCGGTTTGATTTGATTTTAGTGCATTTTGATGCATTTCATGCTTAAATAAATCGTTATTTTTATCTTATTTGTGTATAAGTGTTTATATACTGCGAATGCTGGCCACTGGTGTTTTAATATGTTTATTTAAACCAGAGGTATTAGAGGCATTTAGCTTAAGTCGCCACATTAGTTCTTTGAATTCTATTGTCCTTCCCTTTCATCTCTTAGCACAACTTCAATACCAAATTTGAACATTTTAAGATTTTTATATTATAAAGAATGTTTAAACAACACGTTATTGTTCCTCCTCTGGATGTCTCAATTATGCTCAAATTATTTTTCTGAGCTGTCTTTCCATTTTGGTCAATATAAAAACTTTTACAACCTGTAAAAAATTGCAATGTAAATTAAACTTCTAGTGTTACAATCTTACTGGTTAAGGGGAATTGTATCAGTTTCAATACAAATATATTCTTAATTAAATATATAGGGGCACTGGTTACAATTACCACAAGCATGGGTACCCAAACTTAAAAGCCAATAGGATACCTCATTCTGTTTTCAATAAATCCTTTCATTTTTTCCCTGTTTTGTATGTCAAAAGGGGTTTCTCCCAACTGTTCTAAATAGGTCCAGGTCCATTTTTAAAATATTACAGTTTTTAACTCTTACTTGTTTTGTACTGTTAGTATATTTGATAACCAGAGAATTGTTAAAATTTGAGGTGTGGCATTCACCAAAAGTAGTCTTATGTTTAAATGTATTGTCAACACCTTCTTTTGAAATAAGAGTTTAAACTTTGTTAGCCATTCTTGTGTAACCTCATCTTCTACAGTACAGAACATACCAGATGGGTAACCTCTGTCTAAAAACATTCTTGTAATTTTATTTAGTTCTTTACAGAAATCCTTATTAGAGCATATTCTGGCTTCTGTCACTATCTGATCTTTGTAGACATTTTTCTTACAATGAAAGGGGTGGCAGCTGTTATAGTGAAAGTTACATGTTTGAAAAGGTTTCCTTTCTATAGAAAATTGATTAAAATTATTTTTGGTTATTGTAATGTCCAAAAAATTAATAATGTCACTATTGGTATAGTGTGTAAATCTCAAATCTGTAGTTTAATTAATTGTGTTTATAAATTCATGAACATTACTTTCTACCTGGTTCCAAACAATGAATATGTCATCCAAGAATCTTAAATAAATTTCCCAACTATCTTTATAAATAGAGCCCAATACAAACTTATTTTCCTACACATATTTTACTGAGTTTGCATAAAGTAGGATGCAGGCTTGACCCATCACCACTCCCCTAAGCTGTCTGAAGTACTACTCCTCAAAATATATATAGTTATTGCAAAATATTAATTCCATCACATCTGTTAAAAATCTACTAAAAACCTCTAAACCCTGCTTGTGGGGTATGCCGGTAAACAAGTCTATTACATCCACTGTTAGGAACCAATTTGTTTTCTCAAAATTTGGATTCAATTTTTGTTAGAAAGTCCAAAGAATCCCTCAAAATATAAGATAGGTCTTTTATATTTTTTTTTCAAGGTTCAATCTACATAAATATCAAGATAAGTTTTCAAACCTTGTGCTTCTACAATTAGACTGTAAGGAGGATCTAATTTGTTCTTGTGGACTTTAGGAATACCAAATAAAGCAGGTACTATATTTTTTAACACTAGAAAATTGTAATGATCAATAAAAATAATTCCTTGCATAAGTGAATCTTCTAAAAATGATTTGATGCAAATTTGATTTGTTGATACCAAGGTGTAAAGAGTGTCATACAGTACATTAAAAATGTTACTAGTGTAATCAATATTATCTAATAAAAACATACTCCCACCTTTGTCTGGTTTCATTACTCTAACCTGTTTTATTAGTATGCAAGGGACTGGAGGCTCGTTCTCTCTTCCTTATTTAAATTACAATAACTTTTCATAGTTCTATTTAGCTTATAAAAATCTCTTTTCACAGCATTTTTCAAAAGTTCCTGTAGTGGAATTTAAAGGTGGGTTGTAAGTACTTTTCTTTTTACGTTTCTGTTCAATACATTCATTCCCCTCTTTTTGATCGTGACAGTGAACAGCTAGGTTCATTTTCTGGGAAAGAGTTTTAGTTCCAGTAATAAGTCTGGTACATGAAGCCGGCTCTGGGGATCAATTTGAATCCTTTAATGAAAAGGGTAAAGTGTCCATTAGTAATAACTGTTAGTATAATTAAAAATGTTAAACCCTTTGTAATTGAATACCTTTCCCTTCAGCTGTATTCTTACTAATTTGCTCCTTTGAATTTGTAGTTTGTCTGGTGCTCATTAGATATTCTAGGGAGCAGGGGTGGGAAATCTTCTCTATTGGATATATCTACTACTGGTGTTGACTGGGGACAAACTCACTACTTCATTATTCATCACACTGAATACTCTATCATTGTACCCATCACATCCCCTGCAACAAAAACACTGACCTTATCAAAATGCATGTTTTTACTTCTATAGTCATAATCTCTCTGCAATTTTTTTTCTTTTTTCTTTCAATAATGGGTTTACATTTGTTGTCAATTCAACAAAACGTTTGATATCTATCTTTGTGAAATTCATCCTGTATACATCTAAGAGTTTATTTTCTTCAAACAATGTGTTAATTTGTGCATTGTCCCATGTTATAATACATTTCAGGAAAAACTAAACAAAATTACAGGAATGTTTTTAGATGGGGTGACCCATCTGGTATGCTCTATAAAGTAGGAGATGAGGTTACAGAAGGAGGGGGATAACATTTATACCCTTTATTAAGGTCAAAAGAAGGTGTTGACTATACATTTAGATACAAGACTACTGGTAAATGCCACACCTTAAATTTTAACAATTCACTGGTTATCAAATATACTAATAGTACCAAACAAGAAAGAGAGACAGTTGAAAACTGGAATATTTTAAAAATTGACTTGGACTTCTTTAGAACATCTGGGGAGAAAAACCTTTTTACATACAAGATGGAGAAATTTGAAAGGAGACTCTGAAAAGGGAAAGAAACTTCCTAGTAGCTTTTTAAGTTTGTGCACCTGTGGCAATTGGAACCAATGCTCCTATATATTTAATGAAAAATTTTTATTTTATTTTTATTTTATTTTACATTGGTTGACCGGGAAAGTTCGACTGGACACAGGTCCATTTTCAGTGGAGGCCCGGGGAGAAAAGCTCCACTTAAAAAAACAATCTAACAAATAACAATGGGAACTGTAAAACTAGAGGTTTAATTTACATTGCAGTTTGTACAAGTTGGAAAAATGGAAAGACAGCTCAGAAAATTAATTTATGAGCATAATTACAATGTCCAAAGGAAAAACTATAATAGGTTCATAGGTAGGTACTAAGCTATTGGCCCTAGGGTCTATATAAGCCTAGCCAATATTCAAATTTGGCATTACTGAAGTTGTACCAAAAGATGAAAAGGAAGGACAACGGAAAAATGTTCTTAAAATTCACAGAACTAACATGGCAACTTAAGCTAAATGCTCTAATCATCTGGTTTATATGAACATCCCTCTACTGTAACAGCTTTCAATTGGTTGCAGTGAAACAGAATTTGTACAATTCTGTTTAATTTTTAATGTTGGTTATGTACTGAATGCTTTTTGGTACTTTACGTTCTTTTAAGCAATTGTTTTTAAATTGATGTAAGAGTTTGATGTTAAAGGATATGCTAGGGTGAATGATCACATAATTCCCCTTCTTTCATATTTAAATGTTAATTTGAATTAACTCGAGGTTGTGATGTAGTCCTGAATTTATACACAAAAGCACTAAACCTCTTTGTGATACAAAATGAGAAGTTATGTACCTACCATAACGTTCCATGTTAGTTGTCTTCTCTCGCCTTCTTTCTTGCTTGATGGGTTCGGAGCCGATCCTCGGCTCCGACTTGGCACTTGATAAGCTCGAGAGTCACTTTTACCAGCTCGAGGGAGCCCCATATCCCATGATGCAAGGCGGTAAGTACCCATATCTCGTTTGTACCTATAGGGAGAAACACCTAGCACAAAAAACTTTCCACTGAAGGAAAGAAAGCAATTAGCCTAAAAGAAGGGCTGTAATGGGAACCAGGTAACTAACTGGTGCCTAAAGAAGCAATCTTCCAAACAAGGGAGATCAAGGTCTGTCCAGGCAAGGGGGTAGGAGGGAGGGTCGCAAGAAAGAAGGCGAGAGAAGACAACTAACATGGAACGTTATGGTAGGTAAATAACTTCTCAATGTTAAGTTATCAATCTCGCCTTCATTCTTGCTTGATGGGACCGCGTCCCTAGCACCTCTATCCTGGGTGGCTAAATGGAACTTGAGAACTGTAGAACCAAAACTGGCTCTATCCCTGGAGGCCAAATCCAATTTGTAATGAGAAACAAAGGTATGAGGAGTGGCCCAAGTGGCTGCTGCACAAATAGTGTCTAAAGGGAGTCTAGCCTGAAAGGCTGTGGAAGTGGCTAAACTTCTGGTGGAATGCGCTTTTGGTTTTGAGCACAGCTGTTTGCCCCTGAGCTGATAGATTTCGGAGATGGTGGAAGAAAGCCCTCTAGATAAGGTCACTTTGGAAACAGGAAGGCCTTTCTTATTTTCAGCATAAGAAAGAAAGAGCTGATCGGATTTCCTGAATTGTTTTGTTCTGTCCAAATAATATCTGAGTTGGCGGTGAACATCAAGATAATGTAATTTTGTTCCGATCTGTTGGAGTAATTAGGGAAAAATACAGGGAGATCAATAGATTGGTTCAAATTAATTTTCGAAGCCACCTTAGGCAAAAAGGATGGATTAGTTCTCAAGGATACCCTGTCCTTGTGGAAGACCAAATAAGGGGGACGAACAGAGAGAGCATGAAGTTCTGGCACTCTCCTGGCCGAGGTAATAGCGACAAGGAAGAGTGTTTTCCATGAAAGAAACTTCAGTGAACATGAAACAGCTGGCTCGAAGGGAGGAAGAATTAAGGATGTCAGCACTAGATTTAGGTCCCATTGAGGAGGAGGACTCCTGACAGGAGGTTTAAGGAGAAAAATCCCTTTTAGAAAGGCTCTACAAAGCCTGTGGGACATAATGTTGTGATCTGCAAACCCGACATGAAAATTCGAGATAGCAGCCAACTGAACTTTGACCGTGGAAGATGAAGAGCCAGAGTGAAAGATTTCCGCTAAAAAATCCAAAACTGCATGAACAGGGGCAGTAAAGGGATCTATATTCTTTGACTTTGCCCAACAAGAGAAGCGTTTCCACTTGCTGGTATAAATCCTTCTAATAGAGGATTTAAGGGAAGCCACTATGATATCCCTAACAGGGTTAGAGATCACAGGAAGCCTGGCTAAGGAAGGAAGTGGAGCAACCAAGCTGTGAGGTTGAGAGATGGAATAGACCGATGCAGGTGACCGGACTGGTGGATCAGAAGGTCTTGCACTGGGTCCAGATGCCACGGCTGCACCAATAGGTGACGATGGAGGAACGGAAACCAAATTTGTCGAGGCCAATAGGGGGCAATGAGAATCATTTTGGCTCTCAAAACAGTGGCTTTCTGGAGTACTTGTGGAATCAATGGAAAGGGAGGTAAGGCATAAAGAAGTCCCTGGGGCCAATCCTGGGTAAGAGCGTCTCTGGGGGGATGGCCTGGCAGTGGGAAGAGAGAGAAGAAGTCCGGTTATTTGCTGTTTTGGGGAGTAGCAAAAAGATCACAACATGGGCGGCCCCATTCTAGAAAAATCTCCTCCACTACAGATTGTTTGAGAGACCACTCATGAGGCATGAGAATAGCTCTGCTCAATCTGTCCGCTAAAATGTTGGTTTTCCCAGGGATATGCGTTGCTACCAGAAACCGATGAGAGGAGATCGCCCATTGCCAAAGTCTGAGAGCTTCTCGACACAAGGGGTAGGACTTGGTTCCGCCCTGTTTGTTGATATACCATACTACAGACATGTTGTCCGTGTGAACTGCAATTGTTCCCAAGGGAAGAAAGTCGTTGAGGGCTTGCAACGTTAAAAGCACTGCTCTCATCTCTAGGACATTTATGTGCAGGTGGTATTCGAACGGTTGCCATGTCCCATGAACCATCCTGCCCTGATAATGACCCCCCCACCCGATCAGGGAGGCATCCGTAGTGACTGTGGCTACCGGGGCCGGGATACAAAGGGTCTGCCCTGATGAATCTGGGGAGAAGAAATCCACCAGGATAGGTGGTTTTTGCAAGCTCGTGTCACCAGGATTTGGTGACGCATGGGAAGTTGTTGATAAGACCACTGGGTGAACAACATCCATTGAAGAAGAAGCATGTAGAAGCGGGCCAAGGGAAGAAGGGTAATGGCCGCTGCCATGAGGCCGAACACTTTCAGGACCAGTCTGGCTTGCACCTTTTTGCTGGCAAGGATGATCCGCACGTGACTTTGGATATCTGAGATTCTTTGTTCTGTGAGGGTTGCTGACATCCGAACAGTGTCTAAATTTGCACCTATGAAAGTAATAGACAGGCAGGGCAACAAGGAGGATTTTTCGTAGTTGATCGAAATTCCTAATTGAGTGCAGAGATTTAGGGTGTAATCCCTGGCTTGGAGAAGTTGATGCCTGGTGGTGGCTGAAAGGAGCCAGTCGTCGAGATACGGAAACACCTGGAATCCTTGACGTCTCAGGTGAGCCGTGACCACTGCCATACATTTGGTGAACACTCTGGGGGCTGTAGTGAGACCAAAGGGCAGGGCTCTGAATTGAAAATGACTGGACCCCAGCCGAAAGCGGAGAAACCTTCTGGAGCGTCTGTGAATTTTTATGTGATAGTACGCATCCTGAAGGTCTATTGAGCACATCCAGTTGTCTTTGCCCAGGAAGGGCAAAACTGATTGAAGAGTGACCATTCGAAATCTCGTCTTTTTGACAGACTTGTTGAGTCGGCTGAGATCCAATATTGGTCTCCAATCTCCTGTCTTTTTGGGGACCAAAAAGAATCTTGAGTAGATTCCGGGCTCTGAATGGTCTGTTGTAACTGGCTGAATGGCCCTTTTGTGTAGAAGCTTTGATACTTCTAACTTTGCGATTTCCCTTAGACCGGGTGGCACATCTGGAAGGGAATTTTTGTGAGTGAAGGGACTTTCCTCGAAAGGAATTTTGTAACCCTCAGATATGATCGACTGTACCCATCTGTCTTGTGAGAGGGAAAGCCAGGCTTGTGGGTACAGCGATAATCTTCCCCCGACTGCCTCCAAGGATGGACAGTCGGGCAACACCTCAGGGATGCTGGAAGGGCTTGTCAGAGAGAGACTCTCTGCTTCCCTGGTTTTGTGGACCCCCCCTCTGCCTCTAGGGCGGCGTCTGTTATTATTACCCCCTCTGCCTCTAGGAGTAAACTGACCACGTGTATCCGGCGTGACTCCTTGGGATTTGCAGAACCACATCTTTCCACCCTTCTGTCCTTTGGGGTAAGGTCTAGAAGGGGTGGAAAAACGGACCCCTACGGCAGAAAGAGTCTTGACATCCTGCTCACACCTGGTCAATGTATCCTTCACTTGAGGACCAAACAAAGTTGACCCATCAAAGGGAGAGTTTGTGAAGGACGCCTTGAAGGGATCTGCCAAATTACAGAGCCGCATCCAGGATTGACGTCTCAGAGCCACTCCCGTGCCTGCGGCTCTACTCGCTCCATCTGCTGCATAAGAAATCAGCCGCATGGAGGAGTTGGTTATGGTGTTAAGGATTCCTAGCTGAGAAGCAATCTTGTCTTGTGCCCCCGGAGCTGCAGGATCCTGTACTACTTCACCTAGTTCCTTAAGGATGTCCCTTTGGAGTCTGGTGAAGTGACACAAATAGTTCAGCGAACGCATGGCAAAAGTCGCTGAGGAAAACATCCGCTTACCATACCTGTCCATGGTCCTGGAATCCTTGTTAGGAGGATGGACTGGTACGGAAGGATCTGCAAGTTCCTTTTTAGTGGCGGCCGCCACCACCATGGCATCAACCGGGACACCTTTTGTAAGGAATTGCTGTTCGGAAGGGGCTCTGTAATAAATTTAGAAGGCCTCCTGGGAACTGGCTCTACGGAATCAGGAGAAGCCCAAGCCTTTCGAGCGATTACCTGCATAAGGGGGTCAAAAGGCGGAGACACCCAGGAGGTGGAGGGTCGAGAACCAAACGCCTCTAGGTATACCGACTCATCATCGGAGGGAGTTATGGTGGGCCAGTTTCCCCTCTGTTTCAGGAGTTCTAGGATGTCTGAAAAGGAGACATCCTCAGAGGGGGATCTTGGGGACCCCTCCGACTCATCTAAGTCGGTATCCGAAGTAGTAGACTCAAGGGAGTCTAGGTGCTTCCTCTTACAAGTCCTCTTGCGCGGAGGATCTCCTGACGGATCAGGAGAATCCTCGGAAGAGGGGGTTTCTCCCAGTGGGGAAACCTGAGGCGGTGGATCTCTCGGTCCGGGAGCAAGAGAGCAGGAAGAGATATCAACAGGCACCGTAGAGGGAGGAGCTAAAGGAAGAGACTGCTGACTGAGCCCAGGGGCCAGCACACTCCTCATCACCTCGAAGGCCCCCCTCCCAGGGAGATCCGAGAGAACCCATTCCGAAGAAACTGGGACTCCCGGGCCCACAGAAAGGGAAGGCTCCGAGGAAGATGTCGGAGCCGAGCTCACCAAGGCCAAAGCTCCAAGGGGAAGAGCGGGGTCGGACAAGGGTCTGATGCCACTCACCCCCTCGGAGCAGACCAGGGAAGCCCGGCCACCGAATCCCTCCAAGGAAGGTCTCGAGGAGGAGATAAGAGTAGATGCCGAAGGTGCAGAAGGGGGGTATCTGGCCCTCAGCCATAGTAGTAACTAATCCCGTAGACTCCAGCTCCAAACTCTGGGGTAGAGTCGAAGGAGGAATTTGAAGAGGGTGTGGACTAATAGTCGTCTGTTGAGATGGACTATGAAGCATTTGGGCTAGTGCCTGTGATTTTAACAATCTGCTTACCACTCTCTCTAAATCATGGTCTGACAACCTGGAAGACCTAGATGATCGGCTCCGATGGCTTCGCTCCGAAAGAAGAGGTGAGGCCGGAGCCGACAGTATCGGTTCCAAAGAGGGAGAACCTGGACCTCTTCCTCGAAGGAACCATCGGAGCCGAAGACCCCACGGATCCAGATGGAGCAGATAATTTCTGGGCTCCGAGTGTAGGTACAGATGTATCGGCTCCGGACGGAGCCGATACATCAAGGAAACAATGGTGTCGGAGCCGGTCGGCACCGACACCGAAGCCTGAGCCACATGGTGGTCGGAGCCAGTCGGAGCCGACACCAAAGTGACAGTAACAGTATCGGCACCGATAGCCATCGGTGCCGAGGATTTAGCCAAGTTAGGATCGGCTCCAGCCGGAGCCGATCTCGACTCCGAAGGAGTCGGAGCCAAGGCCGGAGGCTTAGGAACTGAAGCCTGGACCTTGGTAGTCCTAGAAGGCTTACCCGGAGCCGATTTTGCCGGGGAGCCCTCCGGTTTAAGGAGACCCCTTAAAATAAGTTTATTTCTCCTATCCTGTAGGACTCTCTGGCTAAAAGAGTGACAAATTGCACAGAAGTCCTGCAGGTGGAGAGGTCCCAGGCAGTATAAACAAGAAGTGTGACCATCTGTCAGACATCTTCTGACAGCACGAGTCACACTTCTTGAAGCCTGAGACCCTCTGTTCTTTAGACATGGTGCTTTTAACAAACACTACACACACAGTCCCGAACCAGACAAACTAAAGTTAAAGTATTGAGAAGTAAAAACTCTCACACACACACCCTGACAGGGGGTGGGGGGGGTGGGAGGGATTAAAGGCCTGACTAAAAAAGTAAAGAAGGAAAAATAAAGTTAGTCAGAAAAAGCCTCACAATTATCTATAAAAGATAGAATTTTAAAGAAAATAGAAAATTTTACTGATTGGGGGCTAAAAGTTTAGTAATAATAAACACTTACCAGGAGCTGGTAAAAGGAGGACCTCATCAGCAAAGCGGCAAACGAGATCTGGGTACTTACTGCCTTGCATCATGGGATATGGGGCTCCCTCGAGCTGGTAAAAGTGACTCTTGAGCTTAGCAAGTGCCGAGTCGGAGCCGAGGATCGGCTCCGAACCCATCAAGCAAGAATGAAGGTGAGATTGACAACTTAACATCTTAACTACATGAAACTTCTGAGGTATGACTTTCATTGGATTAAACTATACAAAATTTACTTTGCTGGCTGGAGTTCTTAATTTGAACACTAAGTTATATCTAATAGAATTGAGACTGTGGTATGAAGAAGTCTGCTTGGGACTAACACTACATGAGCTCACACTTGGTTTTCTTGGGTCATTAGTTAGCTGCACGGGCACATGCTGTAGAACTCTCTGGTTACAGAGTAAAAAAGCTGCTGTTGAGGATAAGAGGAGGAAGTCACAGAGGAGCTCTGGCCCTAGAAATCACATCTAACTTATGTTTAGATAAGGTAGAAACAGCAGACCAAGCAGCAGCTTCCAAATGGCTCTAGTACACAGACCCTTGAAAAAAGTACCAGAAGAGGCTACAGCCCTAAGTAGAATCATCAAGAACAGAAGATGAGAGTTGCTAACCATGAAAAGAACAGCAAAAGGAAAATACCTTAGAAATATAGGAGGAGCTGGTTTGCTTAGAAACAGTCAAACCCAATTTCTTGGAATGGAAAGAAACAAAATGTTTCAGATTTTCTTATATACTCTATTCTTACCTAAATATCTGAACTGTGTGTGCTGATCCAAGGTATGACAAATTCTCTCACTAATATTCTGTGGGTAAGGGGAAAAAAGGAAGATAAACAATATGATTCAAAGACAAACAATTTACCACCTTGGGGAAAGGAGGAGGATTGGTAGAAACACAAACTCTTGCTCTGTAAAAGAGCAAAAAGGTGGAACTGCCATAAGTGTCTGAAGTTCAGAAACCCTCTTGGCAGAAGGGCTACTAATAGCATAGATTTCCAAGTACAGTGCTGCAAAGAAGAAACTGCAGGCTCAAAGGGAAACTGCAGGCTCAAAGGGAAAACTGCAGGCTCAAAGGGAAAACTGCAGGCTCAAAGGGAAAACTGCAGGCTCAAAGGGAAAACTGCAGGCTCAAAGGGAAAACTGCAGGCTCAAAGGGAAACTGAGTCAACAGTTCAAGAAAAAGATTAAGGTCCCAAGAAAGAGGAATAGGCTTTCTTGGCGGCCTAATATGAAGGACACCTTTCAATGACTTCAAATCTAGAAGCAAGGGGTGGATTCAAAGACAGACAAGCAGAAACAGCTGACAAATAAGCTTTAACAGTGCAGTGCCAGTATTGCGCAGCTCACACAATTAAGAAAACCACAGGAGTTCCCACAGAAAGAGGGTCTAGGTCAGATTTGTGACACCAAAGAGAAAATAGATTCCCTTTACCCGCATAGGATTTTCTGGTCTCCTGAAGTACTTTAAGCACATCTTCAGGTTCATAAGAAGTTACCAGGCTAATGGCCCTATGGCCTTTACATGCCATGTAATACCCATGTTCCCCAATTGCCCATAGTTAGATATAGCTTGACTGTTTGCAGAGTTAATCTATGATAAGCACGAACTGCCCCTGTATATAAGGGACATAGGTGCCACCCCAGGGGGTGAATTTACGGTTGCCCATCCAGCTGTCCAGGCTGCACTTATATTGAGTCATTGAGGATCTTTGCTTAACGTGAACTAGGAGTTTATTCCAGAGTAGCAGTAGTCTCTGGGAGACATATCCGTCTATCCAGCATGCTTTGTTTAACTTACAGAATAGGTTGAGATTTCTGGAGCAAGTGAATATTTTCGCATTTGATTTGTGGAAGTGCAGCCAGGCACAGGTTACCTCTCAGCAGCCTATAGGGCACACAGTACAGACACAGGGCTTTCAGTCTTTCCATGTAGGTCATGTTTTGGAGTCCCTGAATTCTCTTCGTCATGAACCTCTGTGGTCTCTACAGCTGTTGCAGGTGTCTGGTGAGGTACATGCAAAAGGGAGCACTGTAATCTATTCATGGTCTGATGAGGGTGGAGTACAAAGGAGTTACAACATCCTTGGGTCTTGGATATGATTTTACTTATGAGGTGTGCAACGTAAAAGGATTTCGTTACCACTGTGGACACATGGTGATCGAAGTTTAGACTGCTAGCAACTTGTGTTCCCAAGTCAAGCACTACATGGGTGCTGCCGATATTGTAATTTACAGGGGCTACCTCGGCAATTGTATAGTGTACTGGCTCATCAGATTTGCAGTAGCAAGCACTGCCCAAAACCCTCCCCTGTTGTTGTACATCAGTTGGAAGTAATCAATATTCATCCAGTGTGAATGAATATTTATTCTGTTTCCGAATTGTACGATGCCACAAGTAGAAAGTTTAAAAAGTTCAGATTAGCTCTGCTCCATACCATGCCACTTAACAGCTATGATTTACGCTTAGCACTATCATTTTGGCCCTCAAATTTAGTGTCCCACCTAGACTCATTGATGTTCCTCAAGAAGTCATGCCTGTTTAATTGTACATTATGTGATGGATGTATGCATGCATGTTATTAAATAAGTAAAGTGAGTATATACAAAGATTCATTGCTACTATCAATATAGAGTCTACTATCTGAAAGCCTTCTGTTCAAGAAAATAAAGTGATCATCTGATATGATTATTCAAAGGGCAGCACTATAATTTTTAATGGTCAATGTTGAGAATTATGCCGCATGCTTCCATTTCCATTCCCTTTCTGAAGCTGGCTGTTTAGTGGTAATTAAAATGCGTATTAATAAATTTAAAAGAAGCGGTTGCAAACTTTTTTTGTTTATCAAGCCAGAGTGATGGCTTGAAGAGTAGATGTTTCTTAGAACAGTATATCCACCCATCCATAATCCCCCTTTTCCAATTTTGCAAATGGGGTCTGGGGTGTCACATCAGCACTGACCGTCAACTATTGCAAATATGCACACACATTTAATTCCATTTCTCCAAAGTTAAAATGACTTGAAAAGGCATGCGTACTGTACTCCAGGTTTTTGTTAGCACCCTTAGTTGTAATAATTCGTTGTAATGGAAGACTTCTTCAGTGAATCTGGAGCATTGCAGGTGTCACTTGCTCACTCATAAATGAATAGCTTAATCTCCAAATTTTACAGGTAATATTTACGTGTTTCTTTGGGAGAGGAATGGTTAAAGTAGTTTGTATCCACTGGGGTAAAGGAAAATTCAATATAAATAACTTTACATATAATGTTTACAATTGTATGGTAACACTACAATGAACTAGTTTTAGAAATGCGTTTTCTAATATTTCCCGGTCCTACCGAGGAAAGCGAGCATAGGTTATCGCATTGCATCTAACAATTTTCATTGCCAATTTCTGTGTGCATTTAATAACGTACATGCAGGTATGGAGTTGTCTTAATTTTGAAACATGTATTCTTGGAAAGTAGCATAAGTAGACATACAGTCTTCAAGCAAAGTCTGTGGCATTGTACACAAAATATTACTATTTCGCCAGCGGCAAGTAACATTTATTCAGGACTTGCAAGGTGTTACTTGTATATTTGAATATATATTTTCAAAGATGCAAGGTGGTAACTGGTCTCTATTTTTAAATAGTCGGACTTGCCAGGTGCTAATTGTGTCTGCACGTGATATTTTTACAGTACAATTGTGTTACATTTGGCCACATTAATTGTATGCATGATGTCACTGCCTAATATGAATGGCATGTCAATCATGCCTCATTTCATATGCAACTATTCACGCCAATCACCAGAGCCACACTCACTCCTGCACAGAACTGAAGGTGAGCCAGTACACTACACTATCGCCGCTACCTCTTTGACAATGGGGACAATAATGCATTTTTTTGCATTTAGTTTTAGATCATGGCTTTGGTAGCAATCATTTGTCTGTGTTTATCCTTCCTGTAATATGCTTATACCTTTTTTTTTGGGGGGGGGGCTCAATGATTGCTCCCAGTCTGCAGTCATATGAAATCTTGGTAAGCCATAGGCCATCTACTTTTGCCTAGACTTCAGTGAAATAGATTCCAAACAGTAGTGGACTCAGCACAGAACCTTGTGGTACCCCACTGATAACTGTTTTACTGGTGGAGGTGGAATCCCAGAGTTTGACAGTATGGATTCTGTCGGTGAGTCAGCTGACTAGCCATCTAGTGACATATGGGTTAATTCCTAGCTGGCAGAGTTTCTTGAGGATACCCAAGTGGGGTACTGTGTCAAAAGGCTTGGCCAATACAAGACAGGCGGTACGTACAGATTTGCCTGCATCCAGGACTTCTGTGACATTCGCAAAGAAGTCCACCAGGTTTAGTAAGCATGATCTATCCTTAAAGCCAAACCGAGTTGGATCAAGAGGTGAAGGTTGCCTATGTCCTTGTTGAGAAGGTCTCTCCCTTTTCTAATTTCTCCAAATCTTTTGGGTTTCTAATACCATGATGGGAATGGATTCCATTCCTAATTCAAAGTATGATTAAAATTTATGAAATTAGTATTGTTTCAATCTTTGATGTCAGCCAAAAGTGCTCTTTGCAGCACACACAATGACTCCTCCTGCAATTTGTACATGGATTGGTAACATATCTAAATATAATTGTAGATTCTTTTTTTTAAGACCCGTTGCTCCTACTATACTATTGGAACTGTTTGGGTATCTTTCTTCCACATTACTCTCGTTTCTGCCTGCAGATCCTGGTATTTTATGACTTTGTCTCTCTCTCTCTCTCTCTCTCTGTATGCAAGACACTACAGTCACTGAGTGTGGTGATTTCAATGATCAATGCTACTTTTGTCTTCTTTTCCTGGACCACTATATCCGGTTTTCTAGCATCTACCTTTTGAACTGTTGGTAATGGGTGATCATTTGTGAAATAAACCATCATTTTCTATGATGCTTTGTGGCTCATGTTTCCAGTGTTTTTCAGACACTTCAATACCATGTCTACACAATCCCCAGTGCAACAGTCTCACCACATTATTATGCTTTTCAGTATACAGTCCTTCTGCCATTAGTGTGTTGCATCCAGCAACAAGGTGTGGGACTGTTTCCAATTCAGTTTACAAAAGCTACATTTGTCTGCTTCTCCCACATGTTCAATGGACTTTGTAAACCAGCGTGTACGTAGCTCACTACCTTGGGCTGCCAATATTAACCTAGGATGGCCTAATGGTTAAGGTGTTTGCCTTGCAAGTACAAGGTGCAGGGTTTGAGTCTCACAAGGGATAATTGACAAGACTTAAAAGGGCTCACAAGGGCAGTTAGCTTAGTACTAACCTATGAAACTTTTAGGG
Organism: Protopterus annectens; assembly: GCF_019279795.1. Lineage (NCBI taxonomy): Eukaryota > Metazoa > Chordata > Ceratodontiformes > Protopteridae > Protopterus > Protopterus annectens. The sequence continues at coordinate 53,781,981 of NC_056737.1, read as the reverse complement.
GGTTGGGAAGGTGGCCTAATGGTTAAGGTGTTTGCCTTACAAACACAAGGTGCAAGGTTTGAGTCTCACAAGGGATAATTGGCTAAGCTTAAAATGGCTCCCAAGGGCAGTTAGCTTAGTACTAATCTATGAATCTATGAATCTATGAATCATTTCTTGGTATGAATTTGCCTCTCCTTAACCATTCCTGCATTTGTTCCTGATCAACATGAGACTCTTACAGAAGTTTGCTTCCAATTCAGTTTTACATAAGCTACATTTATCTGTTTCTCCCACATGTTCAATGGACTTTGTAAACCAGTGTGTACATAGCTCACAACCTTGGGCTGCCAATATTAACCTTTCATTTCTTGGTTTGAATTTGCCTCTCCTTAACCATTCCTGCATTCGTTCCTAATCAACATGAGGCTCTTCCAGAAGTTTTCTATACTTGCAAAGTACAGTTGTGTACACTTACCATAAATGTAGATGCTTGAGTGTATTCACTGTTGCAGTCATCACATTTGGGTTATCTGCTTGCAGTAGCCCTCAGTCGGCCCAATTATCAAAGTCTTGGGTCCTGCATCGGTTGCTGTCTCATCTTCCATGACATCAGGTAGTCAGGGGTATAAAGCATGCAGCCGATGCCATTACATCAGTTTTTCTTGCCCCAGATGTCAGGTGCCCCCATAATGGGAAGCAATTATATACAAGGTTACACCTCCAACAAAAAAGCAAATACACCAAAAAGCTTTAAGCATAGTAAACAAGAATAGAGATATAGTCAACAGAAGTCAGGGGGCTGGAGGGAGGGTAACCAGGACTGCAACAGTGAATACACTTTTAACATCTACATTTATGGTAAGTGTACACAACTGTACTATGTTCTTCGTGTTTCACTGTTGCAGTCATCACATTTGGGTAGATTCCCAAAGCTAAGGATGGGAGGAGGTAATTAGATAGCATTAGGACCAGCTATAAGGCCCTGCAAGACTGCAGTGGCAAAGCCAGCTCTGGATTTAGAAAAAAATTGGCAAGTGGTAATGCTTGGTGAAGGTACGTACAGAACTCCAGGTAGCAGCTTCTAAGATGTCCCTGGTAGGGACACCTCTGAGAAAGGCTGTAGAGGTAGATGCAGTCCTGGTTGAATGTGATCTTATCCCCTGTGGGGTAGGTTTTCCATGGTGCTTATAGCAGAAATGAATGCAATGACCTATCCACTTAGACATGGTTTGCTTTGAAATGGCCTTCTCTCCTCTGCCCCTGCAGCAAATGCAACCAGCAGCTGTTCAGATTTCCTGAGAGTCTTAGTCTTGTCCAAGTAAAATCTAAATCATCTGTGCAGTATTCATTCCCCTTTATTCTGTGGATTAGAAAAGAAGGTTGGCAAATGAATGGGTTGATTAAGGGCCACACTGAATACCACCTTGGGCATGAAGGAGGGATTTGCCCTGAGGGACATCCTGTCAGCATGCCATGAGGGCCTGTAATTCAGACACCCTTCTTGCTGAAGTGATGGCTAGAAGGAAGGCTGTTTTCCAAGAAAGGAATTTCAACTCTGCGTTTGCAGCTGGCTCAAAGGGAGGTACAGTGAGCTTTTCCAATACAAAGTTAAGGTCCCAGGCTGGAGTAGGGGCTCTCCTGGGTGGTCTTAAGTTTTTGGCCCCTCTGAGGAATTGCTTCAGCAGTGGAAGATGGGTGGTTTTGTACTGCAACGAGCTGAAATGGCTGAGGCATGAATTTTGATGGAGGAAAAGGAAAGGCCCTTGTGAAGCATCTCAGTTAAGTATTGAAGAATATGGGGTAAATTCAGCGCTGCTGTGCCCATCTCCTGTGTTTAGCTCCAGGAACAGAATCTTTTCCATTTTTCAGCATAGGATTTTCTAGTACTAGGCCTTCTTGCCTCCAGAATGACATCCATCACTTGCTTACTGAGGGATGGTAATGGAGAGATCACGTAATTAGCCAGGCTGCCAGGTTCAGAGTTTGAAGCTGTGTGTACAGAATCTGGCCCTCCTGCTAGGACAGGGCAGGGGTCTGAGGCAGGTGCCAGCAGTGACACTGCACAAAAGGGGGTACACCAGTGCTGGCGTGGTCAGTCTGGTGCAATCAGTATTGTCCTTAGTTTGTCCTGTTTGCTTTTTAGCAGTACCTTGGAGAGTAGAGGCAGAGGGGGAAAGGCATAATCTGATAGTTTTTTCCACATAAAGGACAGGGCATCCACTTTCCAAGCTTGCTTGTGGGGAGTCTTTGTACAGAATTTGTCCATTTGGTAGTTCTGGGGGAGGCACACAGGTCCATCTCTGGGCTCCCCCATTTGTTTCTCAACATACTGAATATCTTTGGTTCCAGTTTCCACTTGTGTGGGTCCATGAGATTTCTGCTTAGGTCGTCTGCCAGTGTATTTAGCTTTCCTGGCTGGAACTGAGCCTGTAGGTGCACTTGGTAGCACAAGGCTGTGCTCCACAGAGCCATGGTTAGTCTGCAGAGTATGAATGGGTTCCCCCTGCTTGTTTATGTACCACATAACAGTGGTGTAGTCCGTCTTTACCGATAATTGTCCTGGAAGAATGTGGTCCTTGAAGGCTGTCAGAGCATTCTGTACAGCTAACATTTCTTTCTGATTGATATGCAGGTTCATTTTGATTTGGGTTTCATTTGCCCTGAATGCCCTGCCAAGTGAGCCCCCCATGCATAGTCTGATGCATCTGTTGTTAGGGTTTGGCCTGCAGGGGGTACAGTGGATGGCAGGCCTCTGCCCACCAAAGGAACCCTATCTGTACACAAGGTTTGATAGGAATCATTGATTCTAGATCCTGAGAATGTTGACACCATAGGCTTTTTAGATACCATTGTAGTTTCCTCATATGCAGTCTTGCATATGGAACTAGTAGAATGCAAGAGGCCATGAACCCCAAGGCTTGCAGTATTTTCCTTGCAGATAGCTGGGTTTTTGTGGCCAGTAGTTTGAAATAGACTGTCAAATGAACTTGTTTCTCTGGCGTGAGATAGGCCATCTGGGAAGTTGTATTCAAGCTTGCTCCCAGGAATACAATTTGTTGGCAGGGTACAAGATGTGATTTATTTTCGTTTATGGTGTACCCCAGAGACATTAGCAATTTCTTTACAAATGCCAGATGATTTAATAGTATGTCCTGGCTTTCTGCCTGAATTAGACAATCATCCAGGTATGGGTATATTTGAATATTTCTTTGCCTGCAAAATGCAATGACTGGAGCGAGGCACTTTGTGAATACCCTGGGCAGAGTAGATAAGCCAAAGGGCAGTGCAGAGAAATGATATTGCATGTAGCTTGCTCTGAAGCGTAGGTATCTTCTGCAAGATTCCCTTACTGGGATGTGCAGGTAGGCTTCCCTTAAATCCAGTGTTGACAACCAGGCATATTTGCCTAGCATGGGAAGCAGCTTATGAAGAGTTAGCATCTTGAATTGTGGGTTTACCAAAAATGTGTTTAGGATAGACAGGTCCAGGATAGGATGCCAATAATAGTCTTTTCTGGGTACCAGGAAAAGTCTTGAGTAGAAACCTTGCCCCCATTCTTCTTCTGGGACAGGCTGAATAGCCCTGATGCTTAAAAGAGAACTTGCTTTTGAGCCTCTGCCCACTGATTTGGGGGTAGGTCTGGCCAACCATTTGGGGTTGGTAAGGAGTGGAAGTGGAATCTGTAACCTTGGGAAATTATATTTAAAACCCATTTGTCCTGGGTAATGAGTTCCCAATTTTTTGCATGCAGGACAATCTATCCCCTAAAGGAACAGTCAGTTGAGCAGGGCTTGGAAGGTTTAAAGTTAAGTCATTGAGACAGTTTCCACAGAGGGGAGTCTTATTACTCCCTGCTTTGGAAGTGGGAGCCCCCCACTGCTTAGGCCTGTGAGTACCTTGGGACTGAAGCCTGGGTGCTCTGCTGGTTCTGGGTTTGGACTGAGAAGGCCTGGAAGAGGCAGGAAAGGACCAATTCTTAGAGGGCCAATGCCTACTAAATCTGAGAGGCTGTACTTGCAGGAAATCTTTAACAGTTTGCATAGATTTAGCTTTTTCCTCCATCTTTTTAAGTACTTCTTCTGCTTTGCTGCCAAACAGGCAGTGTTGGTTTAAGGGAGCATCCAGTAATTTAGCTTTAACATGATCCGGCAAAGACTGCTCCTTAAGCCAAGTGTGCCCTCTAAGTACAGACCCAGTGACAGCAACCCTGCAAGATGCCTCTAATGAATCAAAACCACATTGCAAAGTAAGTTTTCCAACTTGTTCAGCAAAATGCATTAAATTCTGTAAATCTTTATTTTCAGCACAGTCAGGAATCAACATCATTTTCTGTTTAAGTAATCCAGTAATATGCTGCTGATACTTTAACATATGAAACTGACAGTTTAAAGCCATAATGGAGAGGGTTGCAGAAGTGTATACCCTCTTACTCTCATCTATCCAGCGCCCTGGAATCTCTATCAGAGGGGATAGGATTTTTGGAAGTAGTAGCCTTCATGCCCTTGGGTCCCTATGAAATGGTCTCAGGATCCGCAGTAGAAATTTTAAAGAGGAACTTGTGAGAGTCAGGTACACTGTAACACCTATCAGGTTTTCTGGGAGCAGGAGGTAAAGAGTTAGGGGCCAGGCTAGATTCCGGGAAGGCATCATCTACAATGTCCAGTACAGGAGGGATCGCTAAAGGCCTGTGTTGAGGAAGGAGTAAGAATTCCCTAAGCCTCTTTTTGGAGTCAGAGTAATCCTGGCTTTCCCAGCGAAAATGCTCCCTAACAGTATGCAAGGTTTCACCAAAAGAGAAATCCTCTGGAGGGGAAGCAGAGGGAATGGATTCCTCTGCATCAGAATCCTCATAGGTAGACAAGGGCAAATCCTGGTAATCAGAGAAAACAGAAATTTCAGAATCCTGATCAGAAGAATCAGAATGAAAATCAGTCCTAGGTCTCAGAGGGGGAAGGATGGCTTCACCTGATTAGAGTAATAAGGTCTTCAGCCATTCTTATTTGTTTTTAGGCATAGGGGCCTGACCATGCTGTCTGGGCATCGTTTTCTAGGCATGGATCGAGTTTTAGGCCTTGAAGAAGAAGATGGCATCAGTTTAATATGCAAGTCAGTAGGCCTGAATACATGCTCAGAAGCCGGTGCCTGCACAGTGGCTCCAGATCCATCCAAGGTAGAGACATCCGCAGGCTCCACAGTCGAAGAAGCATCTTGCGGCATACCAGACTCCGAATGGGTCTCAGTAGAGGCCTGTGAATCTGAAGTAGCGGGTATCAGGGGCTGCAAAGGCGCATCACCGAGTACCAGCGAACTGGCGACAAAGGTTAGGAGAAGCGTCGTCGGCAGCTTTGGACCTAAGCGGCCTGTCTCTGTCTTTATCTTTGCATTTTTTCAGAATGTCAGTTGTCGGGTGGCTTACCGAAGCCACTTCTGCATAATTGAACAGAGTACCAAAATATTTAGATGTGTAAATGAACAGACGAATAGTACAAGGTTTAAATAAGGCACAAAACTGACAGCGAGGTACATCGTGGTCTGGGCCTAAGGAATGCAGTATGAATGAAAATCTTTGAGGTATTTGCTTTCCACAAGAAATACAATTGTTAACTTTTACTGACATTGGTTTAGAGCAAGAAAAAGGAGCCCCAACCGGGTACTTAGCTTAGTTGAAGACTTCAGATCTGAAACTTGAAAACAAAAATTTCAGGAGTCTGCCGACCGGCACTTGTGAAAGTTTTGTACCTACCATAAATGTAGATGTTAGAGTGCTCATACAGCTGCAGTCATCACAGTCGGGTTATCCTGCCGTCAGGCGGGTCCTCGGTCGGCTGAATTCCAAAGTCTAGGTCCGGCGTCGGTTGTCGTCGCTTCTTCCCTGACGTCAGTGCGGCAGGGGTATAAAAAGAGGCAGCCGACGCCATTTTCTTCAGTTTTTCTTGCCCCAGATGTCAGGTGCCCCCAGAAAGGAAGGCAAAACATGATGTTATGCAAACATACATAAGTAGATAAATCAAAACAGTAGTTGCAAGCAAATACACCATAAAGGAATACCCCAAATAGGTTGTATGATAAAGGTGTTTGGCATAAGCCCTGTCCTAAGAGGGGATGGAGGGAGGGTAACCTGGACTGCAGCTGTATGATCACTCGAACATCTATATTTATGGTAGGTATAAAACTGTACTATGTTCATCGTGCATACAGCTGCAGTCATCACACTTGGGTAGAATCCCAAAGCTAAGTAAGGGTGGCTGGTACTAAGCGGAATTAGGAGGGGCTAGAATGCCCTGCAGGACTGCTGTGGCAAAGCCCGCTCTAGATTTTGAGTATAGTGGAAGGTAGTAGTGCTTGGAGAAAGTGTGCACTGAACTCAAGTTGCTGCTTCCAAAATGTCCATGGTAGGGACCCCCCTGAGGAGAGGTAGCTGTAGCCCTGGTGGAGTGGGATCTGATGTATACAGGCACTGATTTTCCATGAAATGAATAACAAAAGTGTATGCAGTGAGCTATCCGTTTTGAAATAGTCTGTTTGGAAATAGCCTTTCCTTGAGCACCTGTAGCATACGACACAAACAGCTGCTCAGATTTTCTGAATGACTTTGTTCTGTCCAGGTAATAACGAAGTTGCCTGTGACTGTCCAAGGAATGTAGTAGCCTTTCTCCTTTGTTCTGTGGATTTGGATAAAAGGTAGGTAAATGAATAGTCTGATTCAAAGCCACACTGGATACTACCTTTGGCATGAAGGTAGGGTTGGGTTCGTAAGGAAACCCTGTCCTGATGGAAAATGATGAATGGTTGCACAGCCATGAGGGCCTGTATTTCCGAAACCCTGCGTGCTGAGGTAATAGCCAGAAGGAAGGCTGTTTTCTAGGACAAGTATTGTAGCTCTGCTGTAGCAGCCGGCTCAAAAGGAGGCAGTGTCAGCTTCTCTAATACGAAGTTGAGGTCCCAAACTGGAGCTGGTGGTTTCCGTGGGGGTTGTATATTTTTTGCCCCTCTGAGGAACTGCCTTAAAAGAGGATGTGAGAATAAAGGAGGATCCATATTGTACTGTGCTGAAATGGCTGAAGCGTGGATCTTGATAGAAGAGAAGGAAAGGCCACTGTTTAACATCTCAGCTAGGTACTGTAAAATCTGAGGTATATTTATTACCCAAGGATTCTGACCCTTAGCTTGATTCCAGGAACAAAATCGTTTCCATTTGGCTGAGTAGGTTTTTCTAGTAGAGGGTCTCCTGGCCTCCAAGATGACTTCCTGTACCTCCTTGGAGAGGAGGGTCTGTTGGCAAATTAAGGTATTCTCCATGCAGCTAGATTTAGAGTTCTGAGCTGGCTGTGTAGGGTCTTGTAATTGTGCTGGGACAAAAGAAGAGGAACTTGTGGAAGGATCCATGGTGGTGGTGAGTGTGACAGGCTCTTTAGGAGAGGATACCAGTGCTGTCGTGTCCAGTCTGGAGCAATGAGAATCATTTGTGGCCTCTCTGCTCTGGTTTTTAATAGGACTTTGGCCAGTAGAGGTAGAGGCAGGAAGGCATAGACTGTCAATGTTGTCCAATTGAGAGTGCATCCACTTTCCAGGCCTGTGGATGATAGGTCCTTGAGCAGAATTTCTCCAACTGGTAATTTCTGTGGGTAGCAAATAGATCCATGTCTGTCTGTCCCCATGCCGGAGTTATCTTTGAGAAGACTTGAGGATGCAACTTCCATTCGTGTGGGTCTGTCATATTTCTGCTCAAGTTGTCTGCCAGTGTGTTTTCCTTTCCTGGCAGGAATTGTGCCTGTAGTTGAATTTGTAATTCCAGTGCTGTGTTCCACAGGGTCATGGGCTTGCCTGCACAGGGGGTATGAACGCGTTCCCCCCTGTTTGTTTATGTACCACATGACTGTGGTGTTGTCTGTCCTTATTAATAGCTGACCTGGATGCAGTAGGTCGTTGAAGGTCATAAGAGCATTTTGCACGGCTAGCATCTCCTTTTGGTTGATGTGTAGGTGCATCTCTTTTTGGGACCATTTTCCCTGAATGCACTGACCTGCCATGTGTGCTCCCCAGGCGTAGTCTGAGGCATCTGTTGTGATGATTTGAGTTGCTTGTGGTAAGCAGAAAGGAAGACCCGTGTTTCTTTGGCATGCTTGAGCCCACCACAAAAATTCCTTTTGAAGGCATGGAATGAGTGGTATAATTGTTTCCAAGCTGTGGCTGTGTTGAGACCATAAGTTTTTTAGGTACCATTGTAGTTTCCTCATATGCAGCTTTGCAAATGGTATTAGTAGGATACAAGATGCCATGAACCCCAGAGCCTGCAGGATTTTCCTTGCAGTTAGCCTGGTTAAAGTTGCCATTTTGTTGAAGTATTGAGACAGTTGCCCTTGTTTGTCTGGCATGAGGTAGGCCATCTGGGTCGTCGTGTTTAAGCTGGCACCCAGGAAAATTATCTGTTGAGAAGGTATTAGTTTTGATTTCTTTTTGTTCACTGTGTACCCCAGGCAGTTTTAACAGTTTTATTACAAACACCAGATGTTGCAATAGAATGTCCTTGCTGTCTGCTTGGATCAGGCAGTCGTCCAGATATGGGTAGATTTGGATTCCTCGTTGTCTGCAGAAGGCAATTACTGATGCCAGGCATTTTGTAAACACTCTGGGTGCAGTAGATAAGCCAAAGGGTAATGCAGAGAATTGGTAATGGGTTGAACCTGCAAGAAATCTGAGGCATCTTCTGCAATCTTGTCTGATAGGGACATGCAGGTATGCCTCCTTGAGATCCAACGTTACCAGCCAAGACTCCTTGCCCAGCATGGGAAGAAGCTGCTGTAATGTGAGCATCTTGAATTTTGGTACCTCTAGATATGTGTTTAGAATAGATAGTCTCCAATCTTTGTCCTTCCTTGGTACCAGAAATAGCCTTGAATAAAAACCTTGACCTTGTTCTTTTGCAGGTACCTCTTGAATTGCTGTCATATCCAAGAGAGCAGAAATTTGCCTTTGTGTCTCTGCCCATTGATTTTGTGGCAGGTTTGGCATGCCTCTCTTTTTTGGAAGGGCGTGAAAGTGGAACCTGTAGCCTCTGTCTATAATATCCAGAATCCATTTGTCCTTTGTAACAATGTGCCAGTTTTTTTGAAAATAAGGCCAGTTTTCCACCCAAAGGTGCTGCCATTATAGTTTTGTTTGGCAGGCATAGGGGAAAGTCATTGCGTCTGTTTTCTAAATGACTGTGGTCTATCTTCTCCACCTCTTGGGGCTGGTGTTTGCCACTGTCTAGCTCTGTAAGATCCTTGGTTGTCCTCTACCCCTTGGGGGCCTGTATCTGCCCCTTTGGGGTCTGTCTGTGGCTGGAAAGGACCAATTTTCTGAAGGCCAGTTTCTGCTGAAGTGTGGAGGCTGTACCTGCAGGAAATCTTTAACTGTTTGCATAGATTTCGATTTTTCCTCCATTTTCTTTAGTACCTCCTCAGCTTTAACACCGAACAATACATCTTTTAATAGTGGTGCATCTAATAATTTTGCTTTGACATGATCTGGTAAGGCTTGCTCTTTGAGCCAAGCATGTCTACGTATGACAGACCCCGTGACAGCAGCTCTACATGAGGCCTCTAAAGCATCAAAACCACACTGCAAGGTAGGTTTCCCCACTTGTTCTGTTCCATGCAACAAATCCTGCAACTCTTTCAAGTCTGGTTGTTCTGTTTGCGTCATTTTGCTTTTCAGCTGAGATAGCAAGAACTGTTGGTATTTTAACATATGAAATTGACAGTTTAATGCCCTCATGGTTAAAATGGCTGATGTATACACCTTTTTCTCCCACCTTTCTAACGCTCTGGAATCTCTCTCTCTGAAGGTAAAGGGTTTTTAGCAGTAGAGGCCTTAATCCCCTTGGGACCCTGTGAAATTGTTTCTGGGTCAGCAGTATGGCTTTTATAAAGGAACTGGTGAGAATCAGGAACCCGGTAATATCTGTCTGGTTTAACAGGGGCTGGAGGTAATGAGTCTGGATTAAGACTGGCTTCTGCGTACACATTATCCAAAATATCTAAGACAGGAGGAATAGCCAGGGTCCTATGCTGGGGAAGTAGTAGAAATTCCCTGAGCCTTTTCTTGGAATCTGAGTAATCTTGGCCTTCCCAGTGGAAGTGCTCTCTCAATGTATGCAAGGTTTCCCCAAAAGAGTAGTCCTCGGGGGGGGGGGGGGGTGAGGGAATAGACTCCTCAGCATCAGAGTCTTCAAATGAGGAATAGGCATAATCCTGGTCCTCAGAATGGTCTGAGGTAATAGAAGCCTGGTCTGAGGAAGGGCAGTCTTCCTCCAACCTGGGTCTTTTGTCTGAGGGGGGTTGAGAACCCCTGATCAGAGTAATCAAATCCTCAGCCATTTTAAGCATCTGTTTCTTAGGCATGGGGCCTTGAGAGGGGGTCTGAGGAACCTGTTTTTTGATTTTCATTGCAGCTTTAGATTTAGTGAACAATTTAATAGAGGAGGTGGTAGGCCTGAAAACGCCTTCAGAAATGGCAGGCCTCGCTAAATGTTCGGTTTCCCTGCCAAGAGTGGCGTCGGTATCTGCAGTGGGAATGGAGACCGAGGATGCTACGACTTCGGGTACTGTAGTCACCGGTAAAGTAGTTTCATTGGTAGTCATGGGCTGCGTAGGCACCTTGCTGAGAACCGGAGAACCAGTAGTCAGCCTAAGCGTGATCTCAGTAATCGGTGCAGGCCTCGGATGTCTGTCCTTATCCTTGTGTTTTTTGCCTAAAACTGGCGTCGGAACATCCGACGACATGATACAATTAAATTTTTTGCCAAAATAATGAAGGGCGAACTCCGCCCGGCGCTTAATAGTGCGCTTGTTAAACCTAGCACAAAAACGGCAGGCCGAGACGTCGTGGGCTGGCCCTAAGCAAGGTATACAGTAAGAGTGAAAATCCTTATGCGGTATTTGCTTCCCACAAGAAATGCAATTATTAACTTTGTCTGACATCGGTCTGAGGCAAGAAAAGTTTCCCCAATGGGGTACTTAGCTTTAAAGAAGACTTCGGCTGAAATACTATTCGTAAATCTCAGGAGCTGGCCGACCGGCACTTGCGAACTGCTTCGGGCACCGCGCGGCAAGTAAGACAGAAGAAAATGGCGTTGTCTGCCTCTTTTATACCCCTGCCGCACTGACGTCAGGGAAGAAGTGACGACAACCAACGCCAGACCTAGACTTTGGAATTCGGCCGACCGAGGACCCAACTGAAGGCAGGATAACCCGAGTGTGATGACTGCAGCTGTATGCACGATGAACATCTGCTTCTGCTTCGGGCACCGCATGGCAAGAAAGACTGATGTAATGGTGTCGGCTGCAGGCTTTATACCCCTGACTACCTGATGTCATGGAAGATGAGACAGCAACAGAAGCAGGACCCAACACTTTGATAATCAGGGCTACTGCAAGCAGATAACCCAAATGTGATGACTGAACAGTGAAACATGAAGAACATCTATAGTTATGTTTTTCCCACATTTCCTGCCTTCTCATCTTGTCCCTCACCTTTTGGCACATTCAGTTGCTGCCTGGTTTTATCTACTTCTGGTTTGATTTCCATTCCTGCTCGACGTTGAGATGCTTCTGCTAAATTAAGCAGAGAAGTCATCTTAGATTTATTCTCCTTATGTTCCAAAACTTTCACATTTGGATCATGTGAGGTGAGCAGATCTGTGGATTCCCATGACTGCAGATCTATACATGCAATTAATTTCAAGGAGGCCCATCCCTCCTTTGGAATGGGGAATATATATAATCTTGGTATACACTGATTTTTAGAAATCATTTGGTGAGCATGAAGCATCTTTCTTGTTTTAATATCTAATCTAGCCAATACTTTTTGGGGCTAGTCACTCCAAAATTGTACATTAGGATAGGAAGAACAAATTGATTTATAGCTTTGATCTTGTTCTTAGATGCCAATGCTGTTCTCATGATTAATTTAAGTCTTCTAAAATATTCCTTACTGAGTTTTATTCGCATTTGTTCATGTTTTATTGCTGATCCTTCACCAATTCCCAAGTATTTATACACTCCCTCTTGCTCAAGTTCTTTTATATCATATCATATTTTTGTCCCAAACTGATGTTTTCCTGATGCTGCAGTTTTCCTGCTTTAAAGGTTGCTTTTGCACATTTATCAAGACCAAATGACTTTCGAATATCATCTGAAAAAGTTTTAACAACCCGGAGCTGTGCTTTCAATTCCTCATCTGATGAGCTATGCAGTTTTAAATCGACGATGAGAAGTCATTAGCTTTGTTGTGTTCTAGAAACCAAATTGTAGCCATGGCCTTAGCTGTTAAGTAAACTGCTTAATGACAAGGCAAAATAGCAATGGTGACAGAGTCACCCTGGAATATCCCCCTCTGAATTTTTATCCCTGGGATAATAATCTGTCCTTTATCGTGGCTTAACTGCAAAGTGGTCTGTCATTGTTTAGTCAAATCAGTGTAGGGTGTATCTTACAGATTTTTAAGCACTCTTTTATACATGAATGTGGGATACTGTCAAATGTTTTTTTTTTGTAGTCAGTCCATGCCATACTTAGATTCTTCCCCTTTTTACAATTCTCCACTATAACTTTAACAAATCCTTTGTTCCATATGACTTTCTTTCATTGCCCTTTTGTTCTACTGCCATAATTGATTGTTTTTCTAAATGACTATTAACTCTGTTGGCGTCAGTTCCTGTGTTTAGTTTATACGTTGTCAGAAGGCATGTTATTGGTCTATACTTTTTAGAGTTTCACAGTGCAGACTGGAGAAGTTGTTGACCGCAACTGAGCTCAAAATATAAGTATCTTGATTTTTTTTTGATTATTTTTACAGATTACTGTTTTTAAAATTTAATATATATAAAGCACTTTGTCTATTCAGTATCTTCACAAATCCTTATCTGTTTAAAAACTTTCATTTGTCTCTCTAGTGCTTGCTGTCTGTAGGCTATTTTGTACCACCCTCCCTCCCTGTTGGTGTCTTGCTCTTATACTTGGTGGCTTTGCAGTTGCCCACCCCTACTGTGACACACCTCCCAGTCTAGTGTCATTAGCTCATTCTGCCTAATACAGAGAGAACATTTGATAAGGCCTTCTGTTCCTCCTTTTTCCCTTTCAAAAAGTAAAACAAAACTTTTTTTTTTTTTTTTTCGCCTGAACCTTCTTGTGTTCTGACTGTCCTTCTCTAACGTTTTGGAAATATACAGTATATTTCAGAGCATTTGTTATAACTGTATTTGCTATAACTGATTTAAGTATTTTTTTCTGGCTTTTTGATTATTTACTGCTTAGCGACTGCATTTTCGCCTGTTTATACAGCTCTGCATTCTATTTAAACTGCTTTTGTGTTGATTAACTGTTTTGCACTTTTAAAAAGTTATTTGTTGCTTAATTTTACCTGTAGGCTAACACACTCAAGTGCGCTAGCCGTTTAAAAGCATTTGTAGCATTTACTGTCCGCTTTTCCTCTGTTTTCTGCAAAAAAATATCTTGTTTTCCCGCCTTACTGAACTAGAATAGTCCAGTCTTCAGAGTTTGCTGATCTCTGGGCTTTGGCTTGGTTCCTGTGCTATTCCGTATCCTTATTTGGATAAAGGGAAGCTTCTTTGTTCACCAGTGGGAGTGGGGAGCACTGAGCAGCCTATTTGTCCCTAGATGAGTGGTTCCAGCCAGAAACTTGTAGTCCATTGGCCATTTTGGGTCAATTCCTAGCTCTTTTCAGGCCCCCTGTAATAAAGCCCGCTTTAGCGCGCTTTTTCACTTGTATTCAACTCAGCACCGCTCCTCGTGGTGTCCTGCAGAGTTCTACAAGCAGCAGAGAGCAAAAGAGTGACTTTTTCCTGATTTAAGTAATTTTTTTCTGGCTTTTTGATTATTTACTGCTTAGCGACTGCATTTTCACCTGTTTATACAGCTCTGCATTCTATTTAAACTGTTTTTGTGTTGATTAACTGTTTTGCACCTTTAAAAAAGTTATTTGTTGCTTAATTTTACCTGTAGGCTAACACACTCAAGTGCGCTAGCCGTTTAAAAGCATTTATAGCATTTGTCTGTTTTTCCTCGGTTTTCTGCAAAAAAAATCTTGTTTTCCCGCCTTACTGAACTAGAATAGTCCAGTCTTCAGGGTTTGCTGATCTCCAGGCTTTGGCTTGGTTCCTGTGCTATTCCGTATCCTTATTTGGATAAAGGGAAGCTTCTTTGTTCACCAGTGGGAGTGGGGAGCACTGAGCAGCCTATTTGTCCCTAGAGCAGTGGTTCCAGCCAGAAACTTGTAGTCTATTGGCCATTTTGGGTCAATTCCTAGCTCTTTTCATAAAGCCCGCTTTAGCGCGGAGTTGCCCATAGAGCACCATCGGGCAGCGCCGGTTAAACTATTTCTGGCTCCTTAAAGTGTGCTCTTCAATTTTTCCCTTAGAACTTCTCTACTTGCAATCTAAACAGTCTATTCTCTATCTCAAAAGCTCAGCACTTGCTCCTAAAGCATTTTTATATAGGTAAAGTACTTGTATACTAAACAAAGTACTACATTAGCCTAGAATCCCCTTGAGTACCCATTTCCCTATAGGTCCCTTCTGACTCAGTTACACAGCAAACTTTTTCACTTTTTCTAGCATGTCAAAGGGTCAGTTGCTAGCGTCCTCTCCTGTTCAGCTGGTGAATCTGGGCATCTTGAGGCAATGTTACAATTGCCTCATGTACACAGACAACCCACCCTTCTCCCACAAAACACAAATACATGTGAGAGATGCAACTATATAGCCAAACTGGAGGCTGAGCTCTCTCAACTCAGGACTGGCAAGACCAGACAGGAGGAGAAGGAAACCACGCACACCACAAACCCAGTTTCACATAGAACTATCACAACTGCAAAACAAACACACAAAGACATACTCGTAGGCACTGATCAAAAATCTACCAAAACTACAGAGGCCTCCAAAGCAGACACCCAAGCAACTGCCACCTCAAGACATAAGACATGCAACACATAGTTCTCAAAGTCAGTGTGCTAAACAGTCACAGACCTTAAGGCCAAACACAATGCCAGACACACTTGTTATAGGTGACTCCATAGTCAGACACACTGACGTCCCACTCACCAGACTGAACAAGGAAAAGATCACAGTAAGCTGTCGGGCGCTAGAATCCGCCACATAACACAAGCACTCAGGTCACTCCACAGCAAGTACAAGTATGACTCAGTCATTGTCCATGCCGGTGTGAACGACCTGAGACGTACCTCCCTGGACTACATGAAGAGAGACAGAGGAGCTCTCAGATTATGTAGCCCAGGCCGGTATGACCCTGACCCTGACCAGTATCCTACCCTCACCAAGAATGATGCCACAATACAGAGACAAAATGATCAGCTTTAATAATTGGCTTAATTACTGGCGTCATTCTAAGGGGATCCAATGTCTGTCTGCCTGGGATGACATGCTTGACAAGCCACGCTGCTTCGCAAGGGACGGCTTGCACCCGTCACCCCTGGGCTTCCGGATATTGGCAAAGGCTCTTGCCACCCCCATAGTGCCTTTTTTAGGCAAGGCTCAAATGATAAACCTACCGCCCTAGAAAACAAAAATGGAAAAAAACTAAGGGTAATACTGCTCAATGCCAGAAGTCTAAACCTCAAGATGCACGCCCTCGAAGCTCTCCTCAGTATGATGAACATCGATGTCTGTGCTGTGACTGAAACCTGGTTCAAGGCTCCTGAGAGCACCCCAGCACTATCAGGTTATACCTCATATCATGCGTTCCGGACCCAAAATCTGGACCGAACCACAAAAGGAGGGGGAGTATCCATATTCATAAATGATACCCACACCTCCAGGTTAGTGGCAACGCACGAAGCATCGGAGACCATCCAGGTGCAATTAACCATAGGTAAAACTGCCCTACAGTTTGTAGCATGTTACAGACCACCCTCTCAAACTCAGGAAACCCACACAGCCTTCCTGAAGACACTGGAGAGTATGAATGTCTCTCCAAACACCATCATATTGGGTGACTTCAACTACCCAAACATAGACTGGGAACATTACTCAAGCCCCAACACCCTAGCCCAAAGGTTCCTGGAGTTCATAAACTCAAATGCTATGGAACAACTAGTCACCATTCCCACAAGAGGAGAAAATATACTAGACCTGATCATCACAAAACATGGGGACAAAATGCTCCACACCGGAAGTATATCCCTCATTGGTGAGATCAGACCATAAATTAATCTCACTGGAGATCCACATCCCGCCCCCAACCCCAGCAAAAAAGACCACAGTGAAGAACTTTTCAAAAGCAAACTTCACACTTCTTAAGACTGGAGTGGTATCCTTCAAGGCCCCCGAGCCAGTGGAAACCACAACCCACGCTGCTGAAACCCTTACAAATGCCTTCTACGAGCACCTCTAGGAATGTATGGATCAAGCAATCCCTAATAAAATCAAGACCCTTTCCACCAAAGGCAGGCGCCCGGTCTGGTGGACCCCAGCCATAAACAAACTCTACAACAAGAGGAGAAAGCTACTACATGACAGAGCAAAATCCCTAAAAGGGAAGGCATCTCTGATCAATACTAGCAAAAAACTACGATCACTCATAAAATCATCCAAGGCCAACTTTGAGAGAAAAATCGCTAAAGACGCAAAAGACAATCATAAGGCCTTCTTTAGCTATGTTAGAAACCTGGATGGAAACTCCCAGATATGCTCAGAATTAGTCCAAAATGATACAAAAATCACTGAACCCACAGACATTGCCAACATACTGGCAGACAGGTTCAGTGCAAATTTCTCCCCTCCCTCCCCCCCAAAAGGAGAAATATCTATCCCACCAGAGTCTAGCCTCCCAAACATCTCAGATGCCCAGGTGAGAGCTGCTCTCTCTAAAGCAAAAAACACAGCATCAATGGGACCGGACTGTGTCCCCGGCTGTGTGCTACACGAACTCAATGAGGAACTTAACCCACACATAAGGCTGCTGTTTAATCTTAGCCTTACTACAGGATACGTACCCAAAGAATGGCATACGGCAACTGTGGTCCCACTCCACAAAGGTGGTGCTTCTACGGACCCTGGAAATTACCGCCCCCATAAGCTTGATGAGCCTCGTCTACAAGGCTATGGAGAGGATCATAATGGAACTCATAAATAAAGACATTGGGGACCTACAGACACTGGATCCTACCCAATTTGGCTTTGTCAAGGGCAGATCCTGCCTCTTGAACTTGGTCGACTTTTTCGAAACAGTCACTAAGGCCATTGATGAGGGTAAGGCAGTTCACACAGCCTACCTTGACCTAGCAAAAGCGTTCGACACAATACCCCACTCGGGCATCATAGAAAAGCTCACCAGCTTAGATGTAAACCCATATGTCACAAGATGGGTTGCAAACTGGCTCAAGGACAGAACCCACAGGGTTAGAGTTGCTGGTGCCATGTCAGACTCTAAGCCGGTCACGAGCAGTGTCCCACAGGGCTCAGTTCTGGGCCCCCTCTTGTTTGGCATTTATTTTTCCTGAAGTGCAGGCAAACATAGGGGGATTGTGGCTGACAAAATTTGCAGATGACTGCAAACTGGGCACCATAATTTACAGTCCATCAGACACAGATATCCTCCAGAGAGGTCTCATAGAAATGGATAACTGGTGCCAGAGCCATGGCCTTAAGCTAAATGCCAAAAAATGTATAGTCATACCCTTTGGGAAAAACAAGGTAACCCCCAATTACCACATAGGTGGTAATCCATTAAACACGGAAGAATCAGGGACCTGGGGAGCCAAGTTGACAGCAACATCTCTTTTGACACTCACATTGCCAAAGTGGTTAGGAAGACCTTCTACATTGCCCACCTGATCATGAAGGGATTCACATCCAGATCAGGAAAGGTCATTGTACCCCTGTACTCTACACTTATCAGACCAATGATCGAGTACAACGCCCCATTCGGAATGTACCTTACCAGACACCTGCAGCAGTTGGAAAGACCCCAAATGTTCCTCACCAAAAGGATAAAGGGGCTCAAACATATGTCATACGCTGCCCAACTGAAGAAACTCCAGCTCTATTCAGTCGCATACCGTCTGCTCAGAGGTGATCTGTTGTGATATGGAAGTTATCTGATGAAGTCCTGGGTGGACGAAAACATAATTGGAGAAGGAGCGTTAATATTGTGTTGTGGAAATAAAATCGTTTATTCATTATTTGGTTGGAGGAGTTTTCCTTTCGTGGGCACTGGATTTTGGTTTCAGAGGTGATCTGTGCCTGACATACAAGGCCATGTCCAACCCGGAATTAATGGACATGCTCCACCTCAAAAAAATCCAAATCCACCAGAGCCACGAGAGCAAGAGACTTAAACCTCAACATGGATATAAATAGGACGTGCTGGAGGGACAGATTCATCACCCAGAGACTCCCTACACTATGGAACAGAATCCCAGTCCATGTGAGGCAGAGCCCCTCACTGACTCTGTTCAAGAGAAATCTTGACGAGTGGATGGGAGATCGTAGGTTTACCCCGGGAATCATCTCTGTGTCACTGCTGGACAGAGGCACAGCAAACTAATGGGTATAGTATTCTCATCCTAAGGGGTGGTGAAAGCCACACACACTCTGGCTAGGCTTATAAATGCCCTAGGGCAGATAGCCTAGTATGAACCTATGAAGAGCATTTGTCCATTATGCTTCTTTTCATGGCTTTGCAGATAAAGTTGGTTAGGCTTATGGGTCTATAGCTCCCAGGGTTGGTTGATGGACCCCCTTTGTGCAAAGGGATTACAAGCTGCTGTTCTCCACTCTGCTGGGACAAAGACAGTGCTTAGGCTATGGTTAGAGTGTCAAGTGGATCCACTAGGTCATGTTTTAGGCTGTTAAGTAAGCAGCCTGGGGTGTTATCTGGCCCCATAGAGGCAGTGTTTTTGGCCTTGGAGAGCACGGATATGACCTGCTCTTTGGAGATACTGGGGAGAGGACAGGTGTCAGGTACGCTTTGGGTATGGCTGGTTAGGACGGGGGGGGGTGAAGTTGGTCAGCTAATGGGAAGGCAAATTCCTCAGGGTCAGTATGACTGGTGCTGTCCACTATTAGTTCGGCACATAGCTGAGTATTCCCTTTTAGATATCGGACATAGCTAAAGAATGCGTTTTGGACTGTCTTTAGCTAGGGAAGCTAATTTAGCTTCATAACTAGCTTTATAGATAACCAGTTTTGCTTGTTCAAGCTGTGCAGGTTACTCTTTCTCTGCTGACTAAGTTCCTGCCTATTCTTGGATATCCTTTTCTTATATAATCTGTTTATACTAGAGGTCCACCAGGGTGACTTTTTAAAGGAAGACTTGGTTTTTATCCTGTCAGGTTCAGAAGAGTCAACACAATTGTTTAAGTGGTTGTACAGGACATCTGTGTAATCCTTTGCATAGAAGTCGTTGGCTGTGTTAGCAGGGTGTTTGAAACTTTTCAAACCATCACTTAATTTAAAATTTTCATACCGTAGGGGAAGAAACATTAAAAACTTTTTAGTTAAAAGTTTAGTATACCCCCCTCTCAAATTTGTACTGAACCTTCCAAAGTGGGAACCTTTCCTTGTGGAAGGTGTAAAGCCTGTAAGCATGTTGTGCCTTATTTTTCCTTTATTAATAATGTTAAATTTAATGTTAATAATTTTTTTTGTTGTAATTCAGTAGGTGTGGTGTATTCCCTGTGTTGTCCCTGCGGCAAATTTTATATAGGGGAGACAAAAAGAGCATTTAAAATTAGATTGTTAGAGCATATGAGGGACATAAATAATGTTAATGCTGATAGTCCTGTAGCTCTACATTTTGCACAATTTCACAACAAAAGTAGTGTTGGTTTAAAAGGTACTGTGTTAGAACAAATTAGTGTTCCTGCATATTGTAATATTGATGTAAAAACCCTTTTATTACAAAAAGAAGCTCTGTATATTTTAAAATTTAATACTATGTCTCCTTTTGTGCTTAATGAGGAGTTCAATTGGAAGGCATTACTTAATTGATGAGTTAGTTAACTGATTAATTGTGTAAGTATTTTATATTCAGATGTATATATGGCTATGTGACAGAGAGTGTTTTTTTCTCCTTGAAGGCTTTGTCCGAGACGCCAGAGATTTTAGCTTTTATTAAAATACTTTGGTGGATACTGTGCTTGTTGTTCTTTGCTTTTGGCTGCTTTCGTGGTTTGTTTTTTTGACTTTTTACAGGAAGACTTGGTTTTGATCCTGTCAGGTTCAGAAGAGTCAACACAATTGTTTAAGTGGCTGTACAGGACATCTGTGTAATCCTTTGCATAGAAGTCGTTGTTGGCTGTGTTAGCAGGGTGTTTGAAACTTTTCAAACCATCACTTAGGAGGCTACTGTTTGTTTTGGAGAAGTTTCTCATTTTTATTGCTGCTGTAGAGGTGTCGTGCCTGATCGTAACTTCATACGAAACAAATCTGTGGTCTGAACTTACTAGGGAAGGCAGAACACAGGGGATAGTGCAGTGACCCCCCACCCCATAGTGATGAGTACCAAGTCCAGAACATTTGAGCCCCTTGTTGGGGTGCAGATTAACTGTTGCAGAGCATTTGTATTAAAGTCCAAGAACCTCAGGGTGATTCAACTTGTGCTCATGTACATCACCCACTCAATAGAAGGATAGTTGAAATTTCCCATGCCCAAGGTGTTTGGCTGTATAGTGAGTGACTCAAGCAAGTCCAGGTAGGCTGTGTGCTTCTCGTGGCTCATGGTGGGGGACCTGCAGCTAGCAATGATGTGGTAGGGTGCTTTACCTATAATTATTTGGACCTGGAGTAGCTCAAGATAGAGTCGTACTCCAGTCTCAAGGTGTACCTGGATTTAATGAAGGTGGATACACCTCCACCTTTAGTTCTTTCGTGGCCTTGAACTAAGTCTCGGTGACTTCACAGATGTCAGCATCTTCAAAGGTGAGAAGAGCTTCCAGAGTGTGCAGTTTCCTGTTTAGACTCCTAGCATTAAGCAGCAAAACCGTGTGTTTGTATGTAGTGGATTTGTTTGCGTCAGAAGTTTTGCTGTTTTGGTACTGCCTAAAAAAGGCACTATGGGGAAGGCAAGTGTCTTTGCCAGTACTCAAAAGCCAATAGGAGGCAGGTGAAGACAATCTCTGTAACACGGTCTGTTGACCATGTCTTCCAAGGCTGACAGATTCTGGATCCCCCTGGACTGACATCAGATGCTAAGCTTACTGTTGAAGTCAACCATTTTTTGTTTACATTATAGCATCATCCTGGGTGAAGACAGAATGCTGCTGAGGGCCAGAGACAGACCTTCCTGGGACATGCAATCAGAGTTCAGTCATGTCTCTTCATACAGTCCAGGGACGCATGTTTCAAGTCATTCACCTAAACATGTACTATGACAGAGCCAGAAAGTACAGTTTTGTACCTACCATAAATGTAGATGTCCGATAGGTATGCATCTGCAGTCCTAACATATGGGTTGTCCTGCCTCAGGCAGCCCTTCGGTCGGCCGGATTCCAAAGTCTGGGTCTGGCCTCGGCTGATGTCGCACTTCACCCGACGTCATAGCTGCTGGGGTATAAAGGCATCAGCCGACGCCATTTTCCTCAGTGTTTCTTGCCCCAGATGCCAGGTGCCCTCTAGGAAGGCTAAATTTGGATAAATGCAAATAATTCCAAACAGTAGAGAGCATAAAATTATATATATATATATATATATATATATATATATATATATATATATATATATATATATACAAAACAAATACACCATAATAATTTCCCCCAGTTAGCTAAAAGAGGAATAGATACCCTAGGAATACCACAGAGGGGAAGGAGGGTGGGTAATCCTGACTGCAGATGCATACCTATCGGACATCTACATTTATGGTAGGTACAAAACTGTACTATGTCCTTCAAGGATGCATCTGCAGTCCTAACATATGGGTAGAATACCATAGCCAAACTGGGGGAGGAGGCACTAAGATAAAGATGGTGTAGTCAAGATCCCTTGCAACACAGCAGTTGCAAATCCTGCTCGGGATCTGGAGTATAAAGGGAGGTTATAATGCTTGGCAAATGTATGCACGGAGCTCCAAGTAGCAGCTTCTAAAATGTCTTTGGTAGCCACTCCTCGTAGAAAAGCTGTAGTGGTGGCTGTAGCTCTTGTGGAATGAGGTCTGATATTTTTAGGAGTTGTCTTTCCATGAAAAGAGTAGCAAAATCGGATGCAATTTCCTATCCATTTTGAGATTGTCTGTTTTGAAATTGCTTTTCCTTGCATTCCTGTTGCATATGCTACCAGAAGTTGGTCAGTTTTTCTGTTGGTCTTAGTTCTGTCCAGATAGTAGCGTAATTGTCTGTGCACATCCAAGGTATGTAGCAGTCTTTCCCCCCTGTTCTGTGGGTTGGGGAAGAATGTAGGTAAATGAATCGCTTGATTCAATGATACTCTGGAGACCACTTTTGGCATAAAGGTAGGGTTGGTTCTCAGAGACACTCTATCCTGATGAAAGATAAGGAAGGGCTGTACTGCCATTAATGCCTGTAATTCAGATACCCTTCTTGCTGAAGTGATTGCTAGCAGGAAAGCAGTTTTCCAAGACAAGAACTGTAAATCTGCTGTTGCTGCTGGTTCAAAAGGGGGAAGTGTCAACTTTTCCAGCACAAAGTTGAGATCCCATGTAGGTAAAGGTGGTTTCCTTGGAGGCTTTACGTTTTTGATTCCTCTCAAGAACTGTCTGAGTAGAGGATGAGAGAAGACAGGAGGATCCATGTTGTATTCTGCTGAGATTGCTGATGCATGAATCTTAATGGAGGAGTAGGACAGGCCATTGTGGAACAGTTCTGCTAAGTATTCCAGGATGTGTGCTATGTTTGCCAATGAGACATTTTCTCCCTTTGCTTCACTCCAAATGAGGTATCTTTTCCATTTGGCTGAATAAGTTTTCCTTGTGGAGGGTCTGTGAGCCTCCAGGATAATGTCCTTAACCCTCTGAGATAAATCTGGGTTATTTTGTTTTATGCAATATTCCAAGCAGCTAGCTGCAGTGTTTTCAAGTTTGGATGTAGGATCTTGTAGTTGTTCTGTGTTAGAAGTAAGGGACATAGAGGTAGAGGCCATGCGTGTGTCCGAGACATGCTTCTCAGTAGCGGGTACCAATGTTGCCTCAGCCAGTCTGGAGCTATCAGGATTACCCTTGGCTGATCCTCTTTGATCTTCAGTAGGACTTTGTACATCAAAGGAAGAGGTGGGAATGCATATGCTGTCAGGTTTTTCCAGCTGAAGGAAAGGGAGTCCAACCTCCAAGCAAGTGGGTGGTATGTTCTTGTGCAGAATTTCTTCAATTGGTGGTTGTGTGGGGAGGCGAACAGGTCTATCTCTGGTTGTCCCCATTTCTTTGTTATGGTTTTGAAGATATCTGGATGCAGCATCCATTCGTGAGCATCCGTGGTAGTTCTGCTTAAGGTGTCTGCTAGTGAATTTTCTTTTCCTGGTACAAATCTGGCCTGAAGTTGAATGTTGAGATTCAGGGCCACATTCCACAGGTCCATTGCCATCCGGCATAGAGGATATGAGTGTGTACCTCCCTGTTTGTTGATGTACCACATGACTGTGGTATTGTCCGTCCTTATCAGCAGGTGACCTTGTTGAAGGAATGATCGGAATGCCTGGATTGCATGCTTCACTGCCAGCATCTCTTTTAGATTTATGTGTAGATTCAGCTGGTCTTGGGTCCATAGGCCTTG
The DNA here is from genome assembly GCF_019279795.1 of Protopterus annectens. Classification (NCBI taxonomy): domain Eukaryota; kingdom Metazoa; phylum Chordata; order Ceratodontiformes; family Protopteridae; genus Protopterus; species Protopterus annectens. Next base: position 53,758,257 of record NC_056737.1, on the reverse strand, counting down.
TATGCACTTGTCCACCATGTGTGCCCCCCAGCCTAGGTCTGAGGCATCCGTGGTGATGGTCTGGATTGGATGAGGTTTGTGGAAAGGCAGTCCTCTGTTTAACTGACAGGCCTGAGCCCACCACTGGAATTCTTGCTTCAGGCATGGAATTATTGGAATCTGGGCTTCTAGACTGTGCTTGTGTTGAGACCATACATTCCTTAGGTACCATTGCAACTTTCTCATATGCAGCCTGGCATGCAGAATCAATATTATGCAGGATGCCATGTAACCCAGGGCTTGCAGGACTTTCCTTGCAGTAAGCTGAGTTTGTGTTGTTAATGTCATGAAATATAGTGGTAGTTGCTTTTGTTTTTCTTCTGTGAGAAAAGCCATCTGAGTTGATGTATCCAGTTCTGCACCCAAGAATGTTATCCTTTGGGATGGTACTAGTCTTGATTTTTGCATGTTGACTGTGTATCCCAAGGCTTGCAACAGTTGTATGACCTTTTCCAAATCTCTTGTTAATTTTGCCTTGTTGTCCGCTTGTATTAGGCAGTCGTCCAGGTATGGGTAAATTTGAATTCCCTGAAGCCTGCAATGAGCAATTACTGATGCCAGGCATTTCGTGAATACTCTGGGCGCAGTAGATAAGCCAAAGGGCAATGCTGAGAATTGATAATGCTCTGATCCTGCAAGAAATCTGGGGTGTCTTCTGCAATCTGGTCATATAGGGACGTGCAGGTATGCCTCCTTGAGATCTAGAGTCACCAGCCAAGACTCCTTGCCCAGCATGGGAAGAAGTTGCTGGAGGGTCAGCATTTTGAATTTTGGAACAATGAGGTATGTGTTCAGAGCGGACAAGTCGAGAATAGGTCTCCATTGATTTTCTTTTCTTGGTACAAGGAAAAGCCTGGAGTAAAATCCTTGGCCTTGTTCCATTGGCGGTACCTTTTCTATAGCTCTCATCCTTAGTAAGTTGTTGATTTGTCTTAGAGCGTCTGTTTTTTGGCTTGGTGGTAGGTTTGGCATTCCTCTCTTTTTTGGTAGAGTGTGGAAGTGAAACCTGTAGCCTTTGTCTATTGTTTGTAAAGTCCATTTGTCTCCTGTGATGTAATGCCAGTTGTTGGAAAATAAAGCTAGTTTTCCACCCAAGGGTGCTTCCAGTTGTTCCCTGGTAGGCGGAATCAGAGCCAAGTCATTGTGTCTGCCCTGTGGAAGTGGTTGTAGTTGAATCTGTGGCAGTACTTCTCTGGTTGGTAGGTTGCCACTGACGTCCCCTGTAGGCACCCCTTGATTGACCTCTGCCTCTTGGGCGTCTATTTCTGCCTCTCTGTGCTCTGGAGGTGTCTGGAAAGGACCAATTCTTCGAAGGCCAATTTCTGCTAAACCTCGGAGGTTGGACCTGTAAGAAATCCTTGACTGTTTGGACAGATTTTGCTTTTTCCTCCACCTTCTTTAGAACCTCCTGTGCAGGGGAGCCAAACAAACTTTGTTTCTCCATAGGAGCATCTAGGAGTTTTGACTTAACATGGTCTGGTAAGGATTGTTCTTTTAACCAGGCATGCCTTCGAATCACTGTTCCAGTCATAGCTGATCTAAAAGAAGCCTCCGGTGCATCATAGCCACATTTTAAGAAATGGTTACTGACCTGCTGAGAGTTATGTACCAAATCCTGAAGGGACTTGCGGTCTTATAGGTTCAGTAGAGGACAGTTTTTTATTTAGCTGGTCTAACAAAAATTCCTGGTACTGAATCATGTGAAATTGACAGTTTAAGGCCCTGGCCGAAAGAGTAGCAGAAGTATAAACCTTTTTACCCCATCTCTCTAATGCTCTAGATTCCCTTTCAGATGGGAGAGGATTTTTGGCAGAAGCAGCTGCCACAGCTTTAGGGCCCTGTGAAATGGTTTCAGGATCTGCAACAGGAGCCTTATACAAGTGGTAGTGTGTGTCCGGGACCCTGTAATATCTGTCAGGCTTGGCAGGGGCCGGAGGAAGAGAATCAGGGGCAGTACAGGCATCATTATATGCATCATCAACAACTGTTAGTACTGGAGGAATGGCTAAAGGCCTATGCTGTGGTAAGTGTAAGAAAGTCCTTAGCCTTTTCCTTGAATCTGAAATATCCTGGCCCTGCCATTGAAAGTGTTCCCTCATAGCATGTAAGGTTTCCCCAAAAGAAAATTCTTCAGGAGGAGAGGCAGAAGGAATGGAGTCCTCTGCATCAGAATCCTCATAAGGAGAATATGGGCCTTCCTGAGGGTCTGAGATATCTGAGTCATCCGAGGAATAGTCTGTAGAAACAGGTTCCGGGGGTTCAGTCCTAGGCCTCTTATCTGGAGGGGGTTGAGAGGCCCTGTCTGGGTGAGGTTGGGATCCCCTGATTAAAGAAATGAGATCCTCAGCCAGGCTGAGCATTTGAGAACTAGAAGTAGGCCTGTGTGAGGGAGTTTTAGCAGGTAAGGCCTTAGAAGATTTAGCTACTTTAGCCCTGGAAAAAGCCTTGATAGACATAGAAGCAGGGGGTCTAGCAGCCCCACGTGCAGGGGTAGATATGTCTAAAGGAATAGTATCTGACAAATCCTGGGTACTTGCTTCTGTAGGGGCAATTTCAGTAGCCGATTCAACCATGCTCTGTGAAGCCTCGGCTATCGGAGGCCTGCTTTCGGCCGAAGGAAGAACCGGTCCTTTTCTTTGCGCTTTTTAGCTAATTGTGTAGTCGGGAGTCTCCGACGGCATTTTGTATGCAAAAGCGGGACCAAAAAACTCCTCTGCAAACTCCGACCGACGTCTAAGCGTCCGTCGGTTGAAGGAAGCACAGGCTAAACAAGCTGATACGTCGTGGTCTGGGCCTAAACAAGGAAGGCAGTAAGAGTGGAAATCCTTATGACGTATTTGTTTCCCACAAGTTAAACAATTATTTACTTTGTCTGACATCGGCTGAGGCAAGAAAGAGTCCCCAATGGGGTACTTAGCTTTTTAGAAGTCTTCAGTAGTAGAAATCTCTGGATCTGACCGACCGGCACTTGCGAACAGCTTCTGCTTCGGGCACCGCGTGGCAAGAAAGACGGAGGAAAATGGCGTCGGCTGATGCCTTTATACCCCAGCAGCTATGACGTCGGGTGAAGTGCAACATCAGCCGAGGCCAGACCCAGACTTTGGAATCCGGCCGACCGAAGGGCTGCCTGAGGCAGGACAACCTATATGTTAGGACTGCAGATGCATCCTTGAAGGACATCGGTAATTGTTGAGTGACCCGAGTGCATGCGTGATTTACAAATCCTGGCATCTGACAGGCAGCTGACCATGACCTTCTCTTTGTCCAACCTGGTGAGAGGGACATCTGCATCTCACTATGGAATTCTCCTATGACCAGGACATTTGGTTTTGAAGTGTTCTGCCTTAAAAGCTTATTCACTGAGATGATATGTGTGTGTTATGTTTAGTAGATTTTGGTTGTGCTCTAGTATGTGTTTCATTTGTGCTTGAAAGGTCTCTGGTCTTTTAGTAGGCTCTTAATGAGTACTTTTGCATATGTGGGTTTAGGTGCGGTGACTATCTTGAGTGAGAGGAAAGGTATGTGTGCTGCCAACCTGTTTGATGTCGTGTTTACTGTTACATGATTGGATCAACTTCAGCTTCTTAGTATAGTTACATCTCTCACATACTGTATTTGCTTGCTGTAGGAGAAAATGGTTGTCAGTATACATGAGGCAATTACTACATTGCCTCAGGATGCCCATTTCAATCAGATTGGTTGGAGAAATGTTGGGAAACTGACTGTCCATTGTAGCAGGTTAAACTGTAAGTACTGTTAGGGGTGGGCAAATTAGATCAGGTTTTGCTCTAGGGTTAGCAAAGGGACTTATTCTATTGAGGATTTGGAATTAAAGGGTGTGGCAATGCTACTCAATGCTCAGCTGAGTTGCCTGCAGTGCAGCAGGGAAGCCTGGAAGGGCTCCACTGACTGTTCGCTAGGGAAAAAGTTGTACCTAGGCATTTGCATCTATACAGGGCACTGCTAACACCCACTGCACAGTGTGCAGCAAAAGCTAGGCTTAAATACAAGCAAATTTAAACAGTTTTAACACAATCTACCAATAGGGAAAGCCACACCCAGAGCCTTATTCCAGTAATCCCCAACTCAGATAGGTCCTGAGCTACACATTTCTGCCATGAAGGTGCAGGGAGGCCCTCTTAATGTAAGATAGCTGGTTTTAGTGCTCAAGTGATACCAGTCTAAATTCAGCAAGTCTGAGTAGAAAACTGGTGTCTAAAAGGAATCAAAACTTTATCATGTAAAGAGGCAATGGTAAGGAAAAGAAATGAGAGCTTCCTGGTCCTGGTGAGACGACTCATCCTGGGAGGTAACTTGTGATGCCCCTGGCCAGATGAAATAGAAGGGGAAACCAGTGCAGTCTGGGCCAAAAGGGAGTCAACAACAAGATATTGAGCCTGTCCCACATGATCTTCTGCAAGACTTTGGAAACTGAGGAGGGGGGTAGGCATATATAAAAAAAAGTTATGTACTCACCATAACGTTGCATGCGAGTTGTTCATCTCACCTTCATTCTTATAGATGGGTTTGGAGCCAATCCTCGGCTCCGAGTAGGCCTACTACAAAGCTTGAGGTCTTCAGACAGCTTGAGGCCAAGTACCTATCTCATGATGCACCTGGAGTTACCTCAGATCTTGTTTGCTGCGTACAATAATACCATATGTCATTCTATCACTCTTAGGAGAAAGCTAGAGAATGACTGAGCAACCAGGAAGAATCTACCATCTCAGTCCTCGAAAAACCCTGGAAGGGGAAGGAGGATGGGACGTAAGAATGAAAATGAGAACAACAACTGAAATGGAACGTTATGGTGAGCACATAACTTCTTTATGTGAAGTTGTTCTATCTCGCCGTTCATTCTTACAAGATGAGTAGCATCCCAAGCACCAACTTTCTCGGGTGGCTCATGGGAGTATGTTTTTCAGGACAGTAGACCCAAAGGAGGCCCTGTCAGCTTTGTAATGAGTGAAAAAGGTATGAGGTCTTGACCGGTTGCTGCACAAATACTGCCTATAGGAAGCCTAGCAAAAAAGGCAGAAGATGTGGAGACTGCTCTGGTAAAATGAGCCTTAATTTTGTGTTGTAAGGGCATATTAGCAGCTGAATAAACAAATGATACACAATCAGATAACCATTTAGACAGAGTTGTTTTTGCCACTGGCATACCTTTTCTGGAATCTGAAAAGGAAATGAAAAGCTGTTCTAATTTTCTGAAATCTTTTGTTCTATCCAAGTAAAATCTGAGTTGTCTATGAACATCAAGCTTGTGCAGCATATACTCTAAATTGTTGGTGTGTTTGGGAAAGAACACTGGCAAATCTATAATCTGGTTCAGATTAGTCTCAGTACAAACTTTGGGCAAGAATGAAGGATTTGTTCATAGGGAGACTGTCAGCATGGAAAATCAAATAAGGAGGCTTTATGGACAAGGCCTGAAGCTCTGACACTCTACAGGCAGAAGTGATGGCTACTAAAAAGACAGTCTTCCATGACAAAAATTTCAAATCACAGGAGGAAGCTGGTTCGAAAGGTGGGAGAATAATGTGTGAAAGCATAAAATTTAGATTCCAAGGGGTATAAGGGGATTTCACAGGTGGTCTAAGATGAAAAGTCCCTTTGAGAAAAGTTTTGGATAGTTTGTGTGACATTATGTTCACTCCTTCAAAGCAAAGGGGAAAATTAGAGATAGCAGCAAGTTGAACCAGAGCTGTTGCTGCTGCAACCCCTTTATTGAAAAGCATAGTAAAGAACTCTAATATGGAAGCAAAAGGGGCTTGGTAGAGATCAATTTTAATTTGAGAGGCCCATATAGACAATCTTTTCCATTTGCCAAGTTATAGCTTCCTAGTAGAAGATTTATGAGAAGATAACAGAATCTGCTTCGTTTCATTAGAGGGTTATGGAACCTGGCTATGCTGGGAATTGGAGCAGCCAAGCTGTCAATTTTAGGGACTGAAGAGAGGGATGAAGATCCACCAACAAATGCGTCAGAAGACCTGGAACTGGGCCCAGAATCCAAGGGTCTTCCAACTGAAGACGAAGGAAGGGGAACCAAATCTGACAAGGCCAATGAGGGACTATTAGTTTAATGGTCCTTCCCAGGGCTTTTGCTTTCTGTAATACTTTGGGTATCAAAGGAATTGGTGGGAATGCATAGAGGAGACCCGGAAGTCAATCGTGTATGAGTGTGTCCCATGGGGCTTCTCCTGGAGGGGGAATCAGGGCAAAGTAGCTTCTGCATTTCATGTTCATGTGGTTGGCAAAAAGGTCACAGCAAGGCTGGCCCCACCTGCGGAAAATTCTCTCTGCTACTTCTTTACTGAGGGATCACTCGTGAGGCAACAAAATTGCTCTGCTCAATTTGTTTGCTATCACATTGTATTTCCCAAGGATGTGTGCTGCTAATAGAAAGGTCTGGGTGGATCTATCCCACTGCCATACTCTTAGGGCCTTGCGACAAAGGGGGTAGGATCTGGTTCCTCCTTGTTTATTTAAGTACCAGACCACTGACATGCTGTCCATCTGAATCGCAATTGTTCCCAGACGAAGAGAACCCTGGAAGTACTGCAATGCTAAAAGTACCACTCTCACCTCCAGGACATTTATATGCAGATGTGTCTCCTGTTTGGACCATGTGCCTTGGGCTGTTCTTCACTGAAAATGCCCCTCCCACACCCTATCAGGGAAGCGTCCGTGGTCACAGTGGCCACTGGTGGAGGTAGAACAAAAGGACAACCTGAGGTCAACCACCACTGAAGATCCCTTTCGCACGTGTTTGTGATCATTATGAGATGAGACATTGGAAGCTCTTGGTAAGACCATTGAGTGAATAACAGCCATTGCAGAATCCGCATGTGCATGTGACCCAACAGTATCGCTAATACTGCAGCTGCCATCATGCCTAACAGTTTTAGTACTTCTGATGCTGGAGCCTTGTCTTTGGATATGATATTGCACACCTGCTGACAGAGTAGTAAGTCTCCTTCTGCTGGAAGTCTCAAAGTGGTGGTGGTGGTGGTGGTGTCCACTTCTGCTCCGATAAAAATATGTTGCGATGGCAACAAGGCAGATTTTTCTGAATTTACTGTAATACCCAGATAACTGCAGAGAGAAAGAGTGGTGTCCCTGGCTTGTATAAGCTGATGCCTTGTGGTGGCGGTAAGGAGCCAATCGTCTAGGTATAGAAATATCTGGAATCCTAAACGTCTCAGGTGAGCCGTGACCACTACCATACATTTAGCGAACACTCTGGGGGCAGTAGTGAAACCAAAGTGCAGGTCTCATAACTAGTAATGATTGGCTCCCAGCCGGAAGCGCAGATGATCCCTGGATAGTCTGGCCATTTTTATATGGTAGTATGCATCCTGGAGATCTATCAAGCATATCCAATTGCCTTTCCCTAAGAAGGGAAGTATCGACTGAAGAGTGATCATCTGGAACTTCTCTTTCTTGACAGATTGTTTAGTCTGCTGAGGTCCAAAATAGGTCTCCAGTCCCCTGTCTTTTTTGGAACTAAAAAGAATCTTGAGTAAGTTCCGGATCCTATCTGGTCTGCTGGGACTGGTTGGATGACTCTTTCTTAGCAACGTTTGAACCTCTGCTGTTGCCTGTTCCCTGTAACTTGGTGGAGCATCCGGGATTTTTGTTGTCAGTGGAGGGGGTGTGGTGAAAGAATGAAATATCCGCTGGAAATTATGCTTTGTACCCAGTTGTAGTTTGTTATTTTGAGCCAGGCATCTGGATACAAAGATAAGCGACCCCCGACTGCCTCCAGAGTAGGACAGTCAGGCATCCTTTCAGGAGCACTGGTAGGGCTTCCCAAAGAACTGTTCTCAGTCATCCTGGTTTTGCAGACCCCCTCTACTTCTCTTCCATTATTGCTCCCTCCTCTGCCCCTGGAGAGGGGTTCACCACGTGTATCCTGAAAGGCTCCTTCAGCTTTTCTGAACCACATCTTTCCTCCCCTTTGAGTCTTGGGGTAGGGTCTGGTAGGGGTGGAAAAATGGACTTCGACGGCAGACAGAGTCTTTCATTCCTGTTCACACCTGGTCAAGGTTTCCTTAACTTTGGGCCCGAAAAAGGATGAGCCATCCAAAAGGGGTGTTGACAAAGGTCGACTTAAAGGGCTCCATGAAGGAACACAAGCGCATCCAGGAGAGTCTCCTAAGAGCAATTCCTGTACCCACTGCCCTACTCGTTCCATCAACTGAATATGAGATGAGGCGCATGGAAGAGTTCACAATGGAACTGAGGGTAGCAAGCTGGGAGGCAACTTTGTCTGAAGCTCCTGCAGCTACTGTACCCTGAAGAGCATCTCCAAGCTCTTTTAGAAGATCTCTTTGCAGTCTCGTAAAATGAGTGAGATAGTTCAGTTAACGCAGTGCAAAAGTTGAACTGTATGTGCGCTTCCCATATCTATCCATGACCCTAGAATCTCTGTTAGGAGGATGGACAGAGGAAGAAGTTTCCGAAATCTCCTTTTTGGTGGCTGCTGCCATCACCATGGCATCAACTGGCACGCCCTTGGTAAGAAAGGACTTCCTGGGGGGCAGAAATAAATTTATTAGGCCTCCTGGGGACAGGCTCCATGGTGTCCGGAGACTCCCATGCCCTTCATGAGACTAGCTCTATAAGCTCATCTAAGGGTGGAGACACCCGGGTGGTAGAGGGTTGAGACCCAAAAGCCTTCAGGAGAACAGACTCATCTTCAGTAGGGTTGGTGGACTGCCAGTCACACCTCTGCCTAAGGATTTCTAATATCTCAGCAAATTAGATATCTTCAGAGGGGGACCGTGGGGACCCTTCTGATTCATCGAAGTTGGTATCCGATGTGAGAGACTCCTGTGGGGAGTCTAAATGCTTCCGTTTATAGATTCTCTTCCTGGGGACTTCTGGTGAGGTCTCGGAAGAGCAGGGGCCACCCAATGGGGCTTCCTGAGGCTCTGGGTCTCTATGCTTAGAAAGGATCTGTGAAGCAGAAGTGGACACAGGCGCATTTGGAGAGGAGGTGGCCGGACCGAAGTTGTAGATGTCTTAGGAGACATAACTCTCCTCATGGCTTCGAAGGCACCTCTGCTCCAATGAGAAGGGACCAATGGATTTGAGGAAACCATCGACCCCCCCCCCCCAGCACCGAGACAGTGGTCTCCGAACCACAGGTAGGAGCGAACTCATCTGAGCTGAAGCCTCGAGAGGCAAAGTCAGAGCCAAGTCTGTCTGACTGTCCTCCCCGGACCTGACCAGAGTGTGTTGGTTCCTAGACTCCTCGATCAGCGCCGAGGACGTCTAAGTAAACGGGACCGATGACATTGGAACAGGCGTTGGCTCCGAAGGCTCAATGATCAAGTCAGACTCCTCCGGCTCCAAAGGACTGGTATGGCTCAGAGAAGTAAAATTAGATGGAAATACAGTTGGTTCCGAAACCGTCTGGGTCGGAGCCAATAAAAATTTAGCAAACGCCGGTGCCTCTAACAACTTCTGCACCATATGATCCACATTCAAATCAGAAAGGCTTATCGAGGACGGAGATGAATGGATGGACGGAGGTACTGATTGCAGGAGTGGCGATTTTGGCACTTCGGATACCGGTTCCAGGACTGGGGACTGGCTCCGAAAAGACAAGATGCTCAGCTCCGAGGGCTGTGGAGCAGACGTCAATGGTTTTATTGATTTTATTAACTTCCGAAGAAGTAGGAGCCTTGGAAGACTTTGAAGATTTACTAGACCTGTCCTGGTCACTCAAAGCTTCCTGAAATGATGATTTGACTAGTCCTCCATCAATTAGCTTTCTCTCCTGAAGGACCCTAGAAAAGAAGGAAAGACAAATGGAGCAACTTTCCTGAAGGTGCAAGGCTCCCAAACAGAATACACAGTTGACAAGGCCATCTGTAACAGACATTTTCTGTCCACATTTTGGACATTTTTTGAAACCTGACTTAGGATGTTAATCCCTATCCTGGTCAGCCATAATGAACATCACAGTATCAAGTGAAAAACTACTACAACATAATAAAGACACACCCAAAAACTATTTAAATAAGCCCTGACAAATCTATGGGCTAAATATGCTGTGACAAAATGTCACTCTAAACACACACACACACTTTAACTAGTTATCTAAGCACTTCTAAATATAAAAAAAAAATAACAAAAATGCCACTTATGAAAGGCACACAATAATTAAATAACTACACTAAGTATAAAGGCCTTTAGAAAAAAATGAGGGCCAAAAGCTATATCTGAATATGAAAAGGCACACCAAGGAATACACACTTTAAAGATTTAAAGGCTATAGAAGCTAAAAGCTATAAAGCAGAAATAAGTTACTCTATCATAAACCTTCCTTAACCACTTTGACCCTCGCATCTACCTCAACTCTCCAACTAACAAAATTTCCCTTATCTTTGTAAATATTACATTATTCATTTTAACATTTCTGACCTTCCTTTTGTATTGCTAAGAGTTAACCTCTAACTTAATCTCTTTCTAATTTAGCCTTTTCTAGTTAGTCACGAACTATAATATAAGTGATTATATAACACATTAGTTCTATGCAATATTTGTAATTGTAAAATTGTTTTAGCCCTGGAGCTTTTCTCCACAGGCCTTTTTTTCTAAGTTAGCTTATTTAGTTCATTAAGATCTATAATATATGTGATTACATTTCATTCTTCCCATTGCATAACACACTTGTACTATGTATTATTTATATTTGAAAATTTTTTTGTACCTCTGGAGCTTTTCTCCCCGGGCCTCCACTGAAAATGGACATAAATCCAGTTGGACTAGCCCGGTCAACAAATGTAAAATAAAATAAAGTTATTAGAAAAAAATTTTATAATAAATTTTTACTGGCCCGAGCTATGCTGAGGAACCTCTGATCTATTGCAGTGGCAAACTAAATCTCTGTAACTACATGTGCATCATGGGATAGGTATTTGGCCTTGAGATGTCTGAAGACCTCGAGCTTTATAGTAGGCCGGCTTGGAGCAGAGGATCGGTTCTGAAGTCATCTGCAAGAATGAACGGCGAGATAGAACAACTTCACACCATTCATTTCCAGTTAAAAGGCATGGCTTCCACTTTCCAAGCCAGAGAGAATGCAAAAAGATCTACCGGAGGAGAACCCCACCAATGTACAATGTTCAGGAAAAAAACTCCCTGTGAATCATCCATTCATGAGCATCTGCTCTGGATCTGATCAGATTTTTTGCCACTAGAACTAGATTATGCTCGGAGGTAATGCAGACTCCCCCCTAGGATCAGTTGATGGTGGATTGCAAAATCCAAAGCCCAAAGAGTTAGACTGCAAGGAAGGTAAGATGGTATCATCTGAGAAGATTCTTAAAGGACTGCTGACCCAAAAGGAATGCAGAACATGAAAAACGCGAATTAGAGCTGCCATCTCTGAGGTTGAGATGATCACTCTGTTGCTGGGAAAACCAAACTCCCTGGATCTCGATGATGTTGGAAGAGGCTCTCTAATAATGAACTGTGCTACATCTGTGTTTCAGGTCCTGAGTGGGGACAGGAACCCAGAAGGAGAAGTCGGGATTCAGAAAAATTTGATGCATCCACCAGAGAAACTTGAATTTAAGGCAAGGCATAAGAGGGATATAAAAAGATCCACAGTACGGTGGTGTTGAAGCCAAACAGTTTTGAGATGCTACTGAAACTTTCTCATGGGGAGTCTGGGCAAAAGGAACCACAGGAATGGTGGATGCCATAGAGTTTGAAGAAATTCTCTTGGAGGAAGCACTTGCAGAGGAGGAAATGACTGAAAAACTGTAAAGGAAAGGACTTTGGGGGAAAGGAAGCAAAGCCACCATTGGCAATGTCTGACTCCTGCAACCCAGAAAAGCTTGGTCTTGAAAAGGGGTATGAACAGTCTGAACTCCACACTGTGGAATAGAAGCATAGTGTATTCAACATTATGAAACAGGAAGTGCTGAGAGGTGGCTTGAGAATCAGAAGGGCATTCAAATAACAGAAAAAAATCTCAGCTCCCTCAAGTTTGCAAAAGGTTACTACCCAAGACATTAGGTAACGAATCTCAAAAACTGTAGAAAGACCAAATCGTGAAGTACAGCACTAATAATGAAAGGATAAAACACAGAAACATAAAAATTTCCTGAACAGAGGGTGAATAAGAATGTAAAGGTAGGCATCCTTTAAATCCACACACACCAGGAAAGACTGAGGAAACAACAGGGGGAACAAAGACTGGAGGCAAAACATCTTAAAGAGGGAACTTTCAGAAATGTGTAGAGAAAGGAGAGATCCAGAACTGGACTACAAGAACCCTCCTTCGTGGTAAGCAGGAACATCCTGGAATAAAATCCTTTGCCCTGCTGAGTGGGTGGAACTCTGTGAATGGCTTCCCGAACCAAAATGTCCAGAAGATTCAAAGGAAAGTGAGGAATTTAGCAATGAGGAGGTTGAGGAGCGTCTGAAAAGGAAGGACTTCTAAGCCATGTAATAGCCTTTCTGAATGATGGAAACTACCACCAGTCTGGTTGTGTGTTGCCAGGCTGGACGGAATGTCAACCTGAGGGAAACAAGAATCTGACGGAAGAGGTTGAATGTTAAATGGAGGCAGAGTTGTCAGGAAAAGAAGGCTTTTGACCTTTATCAGTTTCCTCTCTGAAACTTAGGAACAGAAGAAAAACCTGCTTAATATCCTACATGACCTTTCCCTTATCCTGCAAGGTCTTGAAAAGCTCAGCTACAGAAAGGCCAAAAAGATTCTGATTGTCTAAAGGGGAGAACAGCAAATTAGTCTTAATGTCTTCAGGAATGAATTTTAGCTGCAACCATGAATACCTCCTCATAACTGCTCCTGATGCAGCCACCCTAGGGGAAGCATCAGCAGCATAACAACTGCATTTTATAGAGTGATGAGCTACTTAGGAAGCAAAACTGAAAAGGGGAATAGCACAGAAAGTACAGTTTTGTACCTACCTTAAATGTAGATGTTCGAGTGCTAATACAGCTGCAGTAATCACATATTGGTTCTCCGCCGTCAGGCGGGTCCTCGGTCGGCCGAATTCCAAAGTCTTGGTCCGGCATCGGTTGTTGTCACCTTCTTCCCTGACGTCAGTGCGACAGGGGTATATAAGATACAGCCGACGCCATATTCTCCAGTCTTTCTTGCCCCAGATGTCAGGTGCCCCCAAAGGAAGGCAATAGATAAATTATATAAATATATATTAATATAGTCAAGCAATGCAATGTTATCAAAAAAGAGTAGTTGCAAGCAAATACACCACAGGAGGATAACCCAAAATAGGTTGTATGAGGAGGTGTTAGCCACTAGTCCTATACCTACAGGGGAAGGAGGTAGGGAAACCTGTACTGCAGCTGTATTAGCACTCCAACATCTACATTTATGGTAGGTACAAAACTGTACTATGTTCATCGTGCATACAGCTGCAGTATTCACATATGGGTAGAATCCCAAAGCTACGCACAGGGTGGTAGGCACTAGGTAGAACTGGGATGAGCCAGAATGCCCTGCAATACAGCAGTAGCAAAGCCTGCTCTAGTTTTGGAGTATAAAGGCAGGTGGTAGTGTCTAGTGAAGGTATGTACAGAACTCCAAGTGGCTGCCTCCCAAGATATCTTTGGTAGGAACTCCTCTGAGGAAGGCTGTGGAGGTAGCTGTGGCCCTGGTGGAGTGTGGTCTGATGCCTGCAGGGACAGATTTCCCATGATGGGAGTAACAAAAACGTATGCAGTGGCCTATCCATTTAGAGATTGTCTGTTTGGTAACAGGCTTCCCTTGAGCTCCTACAGCATAAGACACAAAAAGTTGTTCTGATTTCCTGAAAGGCTTTGTTCTGTCCAAATAGTAACGTAGCTGCCTATGGATGTCTAAGGAATGTAGCAGCCTTTCCCCTTTGTTTTGAGGATTGGGGTAAAAGGTAGGTAAGTGTATGGCTTGATTTAAAGCTACCTTGGATACCACTTTAGGCATAAATGACGGGTTGGTTCAAAGGGAAACCCTGTCCTGATGGAAGATAAGAAAGGGCTGCACAGCCATGAGAGCTTGAAGTTCCGAAACCCTATGAGCTGAGGTAATGGCCAGAAGGAAAGCTGTTTTCCAGGACAAGTATTGCAAATCTGTCGAGGCAGCTGGTTCAAAGGGAGGCAATGTCAATTTTTCTAGGATGTAATTAAGATCCCAGGCTGGCACTGGTTGCTTCCTTGGTGGTCTTATATTCTTAGCCCCTCTGAGGAATTGCCTTAAAAGTGGGTGAGAAAATAATGGTGGATCCGTGTTGAATTCTGCAGAAATGGCAGAGGAATGGATTTTTATGGAGGAGAATGAAAGTCCACTGTTCAGCAGCTCAGCTAGATACTGTAATACCTGAGGCAGATTCAGTTTTCTAGGGTCCTGGCCTCTTTTCTCATTCCATGAGCAAAACAGTTTCCATTTTGCGGAGCAAGTCTTCCTAGTAGATGGCCTTCTGGCCTCCAGCATGACATCCTGCACCTCTTTGGAGAGTAGGGTCTGCTGTGGTGTTAAGGAATTTTCCATGCAGCAAGACTGAGTGTTTTTAGCGGACTGTGAAGAGTTTTGTAGCTGTGCTGAGTCAGTAGAAGAGGCATTAGAGGTAGAGGCCAGGGGGGAGTATGAGTTAGGCTCCTTAGGAGTGGGTACCAGTGCTGCCTTGGCCAGTCTGGAGCAATCAGTATCATCTCCGGTCTGGCGTCCACCCTCCATGCCTTTGGATGAAAAGTCCTTGGGCAAAATTTTTCCAATTGATGGTTCCTGTGGGAGGCGAAGAGATCTATGTCTGGCCTTCCCCATGCTTGGATTATCTTTGTAAACACCTGTGGATGCAGCTTCCATTCGTGTGGATCTGTCATATTTCTGCTTAGATTGTCTGCCAGTGTGTTTTCCAAACCTGGCAAGTACTGTGCTTGAAGTTCCATTTGCCATTCCAGAGCCGAGTTCCAAAGTGTCATGGCTAGTCTGCACAGGGGGTATGAATGTGTTCCTCCTTGTTTATGTACCACATTACTGTGGTGTTGTCTGTTCTTATCAATAGTTGTCCTGGATGCAGGAGGTTCTTGAATGCTGTAATTGCATTTATCACTGCTAGCATTTCTTCTTGATTGATGTGAAGGTGCTTTTCCTTTCGGGACCATTTGCCCTGAATGCACCTGCCTGTCATGTGTGCCCCCCAGGCGTAATCTGAGGAGTCTGTTGTGATGACTTGATTGACTTGATTTGCTTGAGGCTTGCAGAATGGGAGACCTGTGTTTGCTTGACATGCTTGGGCCCACCACAGAAATTCCTTTTGTAAACATGGAATTATTGGTATTATTGTTTCCAACTTGTGGCTGTGTTGAGACCATAGGTTTTTTAGGTACCATTGAAGTTTTCTCATATGCAACTTTGCACATGGGATTAAAAGAATGCAAGATGCCATGAAGCCCAGAGCCTGCAGGATTTTCCTTGCAGTAAGCCTGGTACAATTTGCTAGTGTTTTGAAGTACTTAGTTAGTTGCCCTTGTTTTTCTGGTGTAAGATAGGCCATCTGGGTGTTTGTGTCCAAGTTGGCACCCAGGAAAGTTATTTTCTGAGATGGTGTCAGCCTGGATTTCTCTTTGTTGATTGTGTATCCCAGAGAATTCAGTAACCGTGTTGCATAAGCCAGATGTTCCAGAAGAGTATGCTTGCTGTCCGCTTGGATCAGGCAGTCGTCCAAATAAGGGTAAATTTGTATCCCTTGAAGTCTGCAGTAGGCAATTACTGATGCCAGGCATTTCGTGAATACTCTGGGTGCAGTAGATAAGCCAAAGGGCAATGCAGAGAATTGACAGTGGATTGAACCTGCAAGAAATCTGAGGTATCTTCTGCAGCTTTGTCTGATTGGGACATGCAGGTATGCCTCCTTGAGGTCCAATGTTACCAGCCAAAACTCCTTGCCCAGCATGGGAAGAAGTTGCTGTAATGTGAGCATCTTGAATTTTGGTACGAGTAGAAATGTATTTAGGATGGATAAGTCCAAAATGGGTCTCCAGTCGGTTCCTTTTCTTGGTACCAGGAAAAGTCTGGAATAAAAACCTTGACCTTGTTCATGAGTAGGAACCTCTTGAATGGCTTTCATGTCCATGAGCTTTGTAATTTGTATTTGCGCCTCTGCCCTTTGATTGTGTGGCAGGTTTGGCATGCCTCTCATTTTTGGAAGTGTGTGAAAATGAAATCTGTAGCCTCTATTTATTATGTCCAGGATCCATTTGTCTGTTGTGATAATCTGCCAATTTCTTGAAAATAGTGCCAGTTTTCCTCCCAAGGGGGCTGCCAGCTGAGATTTGCTTGGCATTAAAAGGAGGAAGTCATTGGGTTTGCTTTCTGTATTGTTGTGCACTGACTTTGTCACCTCTTGGTGTTGAGATTGCCATTGTCTGCCTCTATATGATCCTTGAGATTGTCCTCTGCCCCTTGAGCGCCTGTATCTACCTCTTTGGGGCTTGTCAGTGGCTGGAAAGGACCAGTTTTTTGAAGGCCAATTTCTGCAAAAACGAGGTGGTTGTACCTGTAGAAAAGCCTTGACAGTTTGCATAGATTTAGCTTTTTCTTCCGTTTTCCGTAGTATCTCCTCAGCATTAGTACCAAATAGCACATCCTTTTGTAAAGGGGCATCTAGTAGCTTAGCTTTAATATGATCAGGCAAGCTTTGTTCCCTAAGCCAAGCATGTCTACAAATGGCTGCTTCTGTAGCAGCAGCTCTACTTGAGGCCTCTAAGGCATCATAACCACATTGTAAGGTGTGTTTACCCACTTGTTCTGTCACTATGCATCATATCCTGCAATTCCTTCAAATCTGGTTGTTCAGGTTGAGACATTTTGTTTCTTAATTGTGATAACAGAAACTGCTGATATTTAAGCATATGGAACTGACAATTTAAGGCCCTCATGGCTAGGGTGGCCGAGGTGTATACCTTTCCCCCCCACCTTTCTAAGGATCTAGATTCTCTTTCAGAAGGTAGTGGGTTCTTGGCAGTAGAGGCCTTCATTCCCTTGGGGCCTTGAGAAATGGTTTCAGGGTCAGCATTATGACTTTTGAAAAGAAATTGGTGAGAGTTAGGGACTCTGTAGTACCTATCAGGTTTGACTGGTGCAGGAGGCAGGGAATCCGGATTAAGACAAGCCTCCGAGTAAACATCATCCAGTATGTCCAGTACAGGAGGTATAGCCAGAGGTCTGTGTTGAGGTAACAAAAGAAATTCCCTAAGCCTTTTCTTGGAATCAGAAAAGTCTTGGCCTTCCCAATGGAAGTGTTCCCTCAAGGTGTGCAAGGTTTCCCCAAAAGAGAAATCCTCTGGGGGAGATACAGAAGGAATGGACTGTTTTGCACCCGAATCTTCATAAGGGGAGTACGAGTGTTCCTCCACATCAGAATGTTCTGAGAAAATGGAGCCCTGTTCAGAAGAGGGAGAGTCTTCCTCCACTTTGGGTCTCTTGTTTGGAGGGGGTTGGGAATCCCTGATATAGGATATTAAATCCTCAGCCATTTTAAGCATCTGCTTTTTAGGCATGGAGCCTGGAGATGGGCTCTGTGCAACAGGCCTCTTGGGATGCATGGCTGATTTTGACTTAGTGAAGGCCTTAATAGAAAAGGAAGAAGAGGGTCTAAATACACCCTGGATGGAAGTGGACCTGTCCACACTAGGAGGCTCAACACCCACTGTGGTTTCAGTGGTTGAAGTTTGAGTAAGGGCCGAGGTACCAGCGGTCTCAGGTACAGAAGACACCGCCAAGGAAGTGTCGTCGGTAGTCAGGGACTGAATAGGCGTCTCGCTGAGAACCGGACCACATGTAGCCAGCTTTGGCGTGGTGTCAGTGGAGACCGCAGGCCTCGCGTGTCGGTCTTTATCCTTGCATTTTTTTGGATAAAACGGTAGTCGGAGTATCCGACGACATTTTATAATCAAAGGCTTTACCAAAATAATGTTGGGCGAAGTCCGCCCGACGCTTAATAGTGCATTTATTGAAAGTCGCACAGAAGCGACAGCCCGAGACGTCATGGTCTGGGCCTAAACAAGGTATGCAAAGGGAATGGAAATCCTTATGCGGTATTTGCTTCCCACAAGAAATACAATTGTTAACTTTGTCTGACATCGGTCTGAGGCAAGAAAAGTTTCCCCAATGGGGTACTTAGCTTTAAAGAAGACTTCGGTTTCCAATTTTTCGTAAATTCAGGAGCTGGCCGACCGGCACTTGCGAACTGCTTCTGCTTTGGGCACCGCGCGGCAAAAAAGACTGGAGTATATGGCGTCGGCTGTATCTTATATACCCCTGTCGTAATGACGTCAGGGAAGAAGGCGACAACAACCGACGCCGGACCAAGACTTCGGAATTCGGCCGACCGAGGACCCGCCTGATGGCGGAGAACCCATATGTGATTACTGCAGCTGTATGCACGATGAACATCTTAGTTTTTGAATCAGGAATATCAGACAGAATAAAGTTGAGAAAGAAGAGCCAGCACATTTCTAGTTATGTGGGTATGGTAGTTAATGGCTCTGAAAACTAAGGTGGCAGAGGTAAAACACTTTTCCCCATACCTGTCCATAGCTTGACTGTCATTGTCAGAAGTTAAAGGTTTGGAAGAGGACAGAAATTTAGAAGGCATATCAGTAGCCAGGGAAGTCACAGCAGGGTCAGAAGGCTTTTCTTAGGTTCATAGGTAGGTACTAGGCTATCTGCTCGAGGGCATTTATAAGCCTAGCCAGAGTGTGTCTGCTTTCGCTGCCTCATTGATTAATTAAATGAGCCTCTGCCAAGCAGAGCCAATGAAGTGATCCCAGGGGTATATTTTCTGTTACCCATCCACTCGTCAAGGCTTCTCTTGAAGACTGTTAGTGAGGGGCTCTGCCTAATGTAGTTAGGAATTTTTTTCCAAAGCATGGGGAGTCTCTGTGACAGGAATCTATCCCTCCAACATGTTCTATTTATTGCTGGGGTGAGGTTTAGCTTGTTAGAGCACGTGGCTCGCAGTGACTTGGATTTCTTTAGGTGGAGCATGTCCATCAATTTTGAGTTGGACATGGCTTTGTAAGTCAGGCAGAGATCACCTCTGAGTAAGCGATATGCCACTGAGTACAGACAGAGTTTTTTCAGTTGGGCTGCATAGGACATATGTTTGAGGCCAGTAATCCTCTTGGTGAGGTGCTTTTGTGGTCGTTCCAGCTGTTGGAAGTGTCTTGTGAGGTACATCCCAAATGGGGCATTGTACTCTATGATGGGTCTGATGAGTAGAGGGGCACTATAACCTCTTTATTTCTAGATGCGAACCCCTTAGTAATTAGATGGGCCACATAGAAGGATTTCCTAACTACTTTGGCAATATGATTGTCAAAGGAGAGATTACTATCTACCTGGGTCCCCAGATCTCTTATTACCTCTTCTATATTAGGGGGGCTGCCGCCTATGTGATAATTCGTGGGCGTTTTGTTTTTCCCATATGGGATGACTATGCATTTTTTGGCATTTAGCTTGAGGCCATGACTTTGACACCAGGTGTCTGTCTCAGTAAGGCCTTTTTGAAGGATGTCCGTGTCAGCCAGAGAGTCAATTATGGCTCCCAGTTTGCAGTCAGTGGCGAACTTGGTTAGCCATAGTCCTCCTGTTTGCGCCTGTACTTCTGAGAAATATATGCTGAACAGTAGGGGTCCAAGAACAGAGCCTTGCGAGACACCACTTGTGACCAGTTTAGAGTCGGACCTGGAGCCCACTATTCTTACCATGTGAGTTCTGTCTGTAAGCCAGCTGGCAACCCATCTTGTGATGTAGGGGGTTTATATTCAGGCTGGTGAGTTTTTCTATAATACCCAAGTGAGGAATGGTGTTGAATGCCTTGGCGAGATCAAGGCAGGCTGTGTGAACCACCTTTCCCTCGTCTATGGCCTTGGTGACCGTCTCGAAGAAGTCAACCAGGTTTAGTAAACATGATCTGTCCTTAAAGCCAAACTGGGCCGGGTCAAGTGTTTGGAGGTTCCCAATGTCTTTGTTAATGAGTTCTATGACAATGCGCTCCATCATAGCCTTGCAGACCAGGCTAGTCAGGCTTATGGGGCGATAGTTACCAGGGTCAGTTGTGGCCCCTCCTTTGTGGAGCAGAATAACCGTTGCTGTGCGCCATTGTGGGCACATAGCCTGTGGAGAGGCTCAGGTTGAACAGCTTGTTTAGGTGGGGGGTTAGTTCATTCTGTAGTTTGCGCAAGACGCAGCCTGGGACACCATCTGGCCCCATTGATGCTGTGTTTTTGGCTTTTGAAAGGGCTGTTTTCACCTGTGCTTCTGTGATTTCAGGGACACTACACTTTTCTGGTATTGTTGTGGGCCCTTTTGAAGGTGAGAAGGAGGTGAAGTTTGCACTGAATCTATCCCAGGATGTTGGCATTATCAGTAGGTTCAGTACATTTTGTGCTACGTTGCACTAGCTCAGAGCGTATCTAAAAGTTGTCACTTAGATTCTTGACATAGCTAAAGAAGGCTTTATGGTTATCTTTTGAATCCTTGGCTATTTTTCTTTTGAAGTTAGCCTTGGATGATTTTATGAGGGACCTTAGTTTCTTACTGATACTGATCAGGGATGTCTTTCCTTCTTGGGATTTGCTTTTTTTCTGAACTAGTTTCCTCCTTCTGTTGTATAACTGGTTTATGGCAGGGGCCCACCAGACTGGTTTTCCTCTCTTAGGGGAGTGAGTCTTGGTTTTGCTAGGGGATGGCACGATCCATGCATCTTTGTAGGTGCTCATAAGAGTGCAATTGTAAAGGATTCTGCATCTTGGGCAGTGTTATCCTTTAGTGTGGGGGCTGTGAAACTTATCACCTCTGCCTTAAGTAAGGTGAAGTTTGCTTTAGAAAAGTTTTTTACTGTTGTTTCCTTGGTTGGGGGTGGTGGTGGGGTGTGGACATCCAGGGTGATTAGTTTATGGTCTGATCTAACCAGTGATGGATTGACCTCTGGTACGGAACACCTGTCGTCCATGTTGGTGATGACCAGATCCAATATGTTGTGGCCTCTGGTAGGGGAGTTTACCAGCTGATCCAGGGCATTTGAGTTGATAAATTCCAGGAAGCGCTGAGCTTGGGAGTTTGTACTCAAGTAGTTTTCCCAGTTAATGGTAGGGTAATTGAAATTGCCCAATATCAGGGTGTTTCGTAGGGCCTTCATGTTTTCCAGTGTTTCCAGAAAGGAAGAGTGGTGGTCCTGGGTCATGGAGGGTGATCTGTAGCAGGCCACAATTTGCATTGCAGATTTGCTTGATGTTAGTTGCACATGGATGATCTCAGAGGTATCATGCTGCGCCACTAATGTGGAGGTGCGAGTATCCTTGATGAATATGGACACACCCCCTCCTTTTGTGTTTCGGTCTGTGTTCTGTGGCTGAAATGTGTGGTATGAGTTGTAGCCCAGTAGTGCTGGAGTGCTCTCTGGAGCCTTGAACCAGGTTTCAGTTACTGCACAGATGTCTACATTCCCATACTTAGGAGTGCTTTGATCGCATGCATTTTGAGATTTAAACTCCTGGTATCGAGTAGCATAACCCTCATTTTTTTACTTGTGCTTTTCTTATAAAATGTCTGAGCTTCAGGTACTTTATAGAACCTGTCAGGTTTCTTTGTAGCAGGAGGCTGGACGTCGAGCCTGGGAAGCAGACGGAAAAAGGGTCTAAGAGTATCCAAGCTGGTTTTCTAAACAGAAAGGGAAGACAGATGGCTGTGTAGGGTTCTTCTAAACAAACATTTGACAAATCTCAGAGAATGGTTGTGAGCAGTCCTTAGACAGGAAAGGGACTTCTCGTGTCTATCCTTATGGGGAATCTGCCTCCCTCACTCGCATTTTCCACTCCTGGATGACATGTAAGAAGTAATAAAACCAAAGGGGGACAAAAAGGAAGGAAGAGACCCCCACAGGACACTTATTTTTTGAAGGCATAACAGCTGTAGCAACACGACGAAGGAGTTGCAGACCAAATTCAAAATGTAGTGTTTGGTCTGGTCTAAGGATTACTTGCTTGTATGTCACTTATGTACCCTATGCTTCAGACACAAGACATACTTCTGATATGCGGTGCCTGGAAAAAGCCAAGGCTTTGGTATGCTGGCCATCGTCAGCAGGATATTCCATTTGTACAGAATACTGCAATAGTGACAAGTAAAGGCACAAGATATTTAGCCATATGCACCTTTAAGCAGACAGACATAAAAGTTCTTCCCATCCTTTTCAAGCACTTAATCATGCCTGCGTCCCAAACTGAGCAGGGCCATACAAGATAACCCTAGTGTAAATTTGAGTCTGCTGATTCAGTCACCAAAACTAACTTTAAAGGTACTTTCTTTGACCTGCAATGGTAACTTATTCCATAGGTTAAGGATATGTTACTCTAGAAACCTATGCCTGGAGGAAGTCTAGTTTTTTTTGTTCATCTAGATTTAGGTCCTTAATGCGGTTGTTTGTAGAACCATTTTTTTTTGCAAAGAAATAGGTCTTCAAACAAGACTGGGTCTTTCATGGCTCGAAAAGCGAGACACATGTCACTTCTCAGAACCCTGTATCTACAGAATATAACGAAATTCAAGCTAATCCACTAGGATAGCTGAAAGATTTAAAACTCTATTTTCTTGGTCAAAAGTATTTGAGGCCTTTCCAGTTACGAAATATTCTTGAATTTGTACATACCAAAGAGGCATTGTATTTAATGATGGGTCTGATAAGAGAATAGTTCAGTGGTAGGATGACTTCTTTAGGTCTTGAAGATGCTCCCCTGGAAGTTAAGCCAGATGGAAGAACTTCCTGACTATGGTGGGAAACATGACAATCGAATGAAAGAGTTTTATCCACACAAATACCTAGGTCCATCAAGACTGTATGTGTCTGAAAAGGAGTATCATTTATGACATCTGAGGTGCATATTCTGGTCCTTGTTGGAGCTGTTTTGTACCAGTGGATGAGCAAATAACAGTACCCAATTTGTAGTCATCAGCAGATTTGGTCAACCACACTACTGGAATACTGGCCTGGATGTCTGCAAAATAAATGTCAAACAGGAAAGGACCCAGAACTGAATTTTGTGGCACCAACTAGTTAAAATTGTATATTCAGACAGAAAACTAGCAACTTTAACAACTTGGGATCTGTTGGACAGTCAATTTGCAATCCAAAGGACAACATATGAGTTTGTATTAAACAAGTTTTCAAGAATACCAGAATGGGGAATAATGACAAAAGCTTTGGCCAGGTCAACACGAACAGTGTCCACAGAATGACTGTTCACAGCCCTTGTAATGTTTTAAAGGAAGTACACTAGGTTTAGGAGATAGGACCCGCCCTTCACAAAACCAAATTAATTGACAGTGCTTGTGCACTAATGTTAGTGAGTTGGGGGTGTAGTGTGTGTACGTGTGTATGTATATCTACAGATACAGACAGACACACCACACTATATTAGACAGTCGCTATTACTTTCATATCCCTTCTTGCAGATCAGCTGGAGCAAAATTTTTTTATAGTGTGTTATTTATGCTATAGTACATGTAGCGTGTTAAGAAGCATTTGACTTCTTATGTAGAAAAATATGTAAATTGCACAGATTAGTAATCATGTGGAAGGTTTGGTAAGATGGTTAAGGTCCTCACCTCATAGGCCCAAGGTACAGGGTTTGATTCTGATCAGGAGGTTATTTAGCTAAGCTTATAATGGCCCTTCAGGGCATGTACCCTAGTATTCACCTATCAACCTAATCTGTAAGCACAGGCAGTATAAATACTGCATTATACAGGCACTTGATTAAATGTACTAATTCTAATTAACTTACCTTCTTTCTTTAGAAAAGGTATGGTTGGATGTGACTTAAAACTGCTGTTGCACAAGAAATTCAAAGGCAATTATTGCTAGGGTCTTACTTTCTGCTTGGCTTGAATGAAGTAGTTTGTTTGAGCCTTGACATGAAATTCAAATTTTTTTTTTAATATTTTATTGGGTAAAATTGTTTGTATCTGTTAACAGTTCTAAATATCTGGTAAGTTTTAAACTATATATACAAATTATGATTGGTTTTAAATTTAAGAGTACTGAAAGCTTCTTTATCATCTAGCATGTGATCAGGGAACTTCATTTAAATATCTGATGTGAAATATAATTATTCCAATGAAGTCTTATCTGGAGTCTTATCTGGATGAAAGTGTTTACTTGTTTAATAAAAGTTCTGTATTTTAAAGTGTTTCCTTTGTTTTATATCTATAGTGATGAGTCTACATGTATATCATGTAAGCAAACAAGTCAACAAATCCACAGTCACAGTCAACAGAATAAATGCCACTGATTAAAAGAGTAGGTATGGTAACAATCATAAGAAAGCAGACATGCATGTGCGAATATGAAAAAAGCCTAAATATTATCAATTTAAGGTTTTGTTGGTGGGGGCACTTACTTTTTATGATTGTAGAACTGCTGCAGAAGGGCAAACAGCCCAACTACCAAAACCTATTCCTCCACACACTGATAGCAGCAGCTGCTGACCAAATGAAAGGCACTGCTGACATAATGAACTGAAACCATAAAGTTTGTGCAAGTCTTTGCTGGCTGCTTGACCTACAGAGATAAAGTCCTCAATGACCCAGATGGCTTGACTATGAACAGGAGCTCAAATAATAGAAGAGCAAAGAGTACAGTTGATAATATCAGCTTGTGCTTCTTGGGGCGGAGGCCATGATCAGGACCACTAAGAAAGGACCTTCACATCTGCTTCTTACCTAATAATGTGCAGCACTGAAAATGGAATGGCATTTTTGGAAGCATGTATGCATGCATGTGGCACTTTAAGCCTTGTTTTGACAAACTGAAGAAGTGGGTTAAAGATTTCAACAGCAAACACTTCCCCTGGTACTTGAACCCTGCTTCCAAGGGCATGAATATATTCATGGGCTTTCACACCGCTGGAAACAAGTGACTAACTGGAGCAATGGGAGATATAGGAAGGCTAAGTCAGAGTCTGGTGGCCAGGAACAGATCAGCACTGTCGTCTGATGTTCAGTGGATGAGTTCTCTTTCACATATCCCATCTCTGAATGTTCTGTCACTAGGGACAGGAGCTTCAACACTTGCCTCCAGCATGCTAGTGAAAAGTACAGCATAACTACCAATGATGTAGAATCAATTTGTTAGCAGAGCTTTCTTCTACCATCATCATCAACATCAACAATGGGGTCTGGATGTCACATCAGCTGTTTCTTTACTGATTTACTGTCACTAGACTACCTTTTTCAATAGTCATGCCTGTCGCACCTCCAGTCCATCCATCTCTTTGCTGGGCACCTCATTACCTTCTTCCTGTCTGTCCCAAATCATCTTCACTAGAATGTGTTTTGTTTTCCTACATACATGTGCGTGAACCATTGTAATCTGTTCTCTTTGACCTTCTCTACTACTGCAGATACTTAGGCTTCTGCAATGATGTCATTTCTTCGCCCCATAGTGTGCATCCTACTACCTATCTCAAGGACCTCATCTCAATCACCTCTAACTTCAACTGTTCTGCCTACAATGCCCAAATTTCTGTACCATACAGTAGTAAAGGTCACACCACAGTTTTGTATACCTTATTTTACAGCTTCGTTGGCATTCTTCTATTGCACACACTACCCCTGACACACTGTGCCACTTGCTTGCAGCTACCTTTGATCTCTTTATTCAGACCTTCCTTTCTCTTCAACCATCCCACACAAAGTAAACCTGTTACAATATTTTCCCTTCTATCTCAGTTTTCAGCTTTTTCAGATTTTCCCAATTTGCTGTCATTACAACGGTCTCATGTGTACTCAGTTTCATCCTGCATGCCTTCAGTTTGGCATTCCATTCCCCTATCATTTGCTGTAATGCCAAATCACCTGCATACGGTAGCTTTGTTGATTTTGTAAACCTGTCCCCTCTGAACTATTTGCTAATGTAGTCCATCACCAGTATGAAAACTACTAAGTTCAGAGCAGAGACCTGATGCATATCCACTCATACTGGGAACCCTTCTGTGAATCCAAACCCTGTTAGTTCTTGTATCATTGGGTCCTTGTATATAGCCTGCATTAATTCTACCAAGACTTCTCAGACTTCAAATGATAACAGGACCTTATAATACACTTTCTTCAAGTCTAAGAATGCCCCAGTTGGACTCTTCATCGCCATCTTCTTCTCAACTACAAGTTTCACTGCAAACATTGGGGTGGTCAAATTGCATCCTGATCCGAAGCTAAAATGCTCATCTCCCATCTCACTTTTAACTTCTCTGCATATTCATTTACAAATCGCCTGCTGCAGAACTTTTACAGGGCGACAGAAGAGTGATGCCTCTATATTGTCCATACTTGTTTAATGTCCCCTTTGTTCTTGTACACTGGCAGTAAAATGCTTTTTTTCCAGTCAACTTGGATACGCCTTTCTCTCCATACTGTTTTGAGTACCCTCTGTAGCCAATTCTCCCCAACTCACCAAACATCGTATTTTTTAAATACCTTTATTAGATTATCTCTTAAGACATAGGCAAACGTACAATAACAAAAAGAAAAAAACATATTAATATTTATCAATTTGCATTAATTATACACTATACATCTTTTCCTTCTTTGCAACCATCATCAGTCCAGCATTACATAAATTGTTGATTGCCTGCCCTTCCGTTAAACCTCACTCTTTCTCATCCTGAATATTATGCATGTATTGCTCCCACAATTTCCATTCATTTCTATGTAATTTGCTGCTTCCCTTGTCTAAAGATCCCTCATTTATAATACTCAAAACTTCAAATACAGTTGGTTTAGAGTTAGATTTCCATTTTCTAGTAATTTTATTTTTGGCAGCCAACAGAATTAAACAAAGCTTTACAGAGTCTAAGCAATTCAGATCCTGTGTCCCAGCTCAAAAGACCTTAGTCAGAGCCATTTGCTTACCAACATTTTTTGACAGAGTGCTCAAGAGGGAATTTTTAAAATGTACTAACTCATTACACTCCGATGTGTTTGCACTTACCTCTTTCTTCGCCATCATACCTCCAACATTTGCTATCTATTCGAGAAAAATTTTCTTGAAGTCTGCTTGAGACATAAAAATACATAAGCAAACACTTCCAAGCAAAGATCCTAAACCTTGTAGACTTTGATGCATACTTGGGAACCATACAAATGTCCTCCCATGTTGCGCTTGTAAACTGCTTTTCCAGTATGCCTTCCCAATATTTTCTAATCTCTTCTGATAATTCTAATAGTTACTATGCAATATTTTATATGTCCTACTAATTATTACTTTTTTAACAGCAGCTTCTGTTTTTAAGCGAGTAGGTTGCATCACAAAACTTAAAAAGATGAAAGTGCTTAATAAAAAAACAAAACACAAATAATTATGCACCTTTGACCCATTAAATGCCAGGACCTCATCAGAATAAAACAATCCACTACATCACTTCCTTTTATACCTTCACTGCTAATTAAAACCATTAATTATTCCATCATGTAAAATCGGTTTACTTTTGTATGTTCGAACGGCAAAACATTTGCCGTTCGAAACAAAAAGTAAACCCGAACATAAACATTCCACAACTTCTACTCTGGTTGATACAGAGAGGACTGACTCGTACATAAAACTAAGGGGACTCAAAACATTTTCAATACTCTCATGTTACTATCCATAAACAAGACTTTTCATTTTCTCATTTTTTTTTATCTTTTTAGTCTTTTCCCACATATCCTTAGCTGCCATAACAGAATCCTTTTTAATCTATACTCCTAAATACTTCATCTCTTCATTTCCCCACAAATAGAAGTACTGCTGAACCAAATCAAGAGTGGGTACATAATTTGACTATAGCCTTTGTTTTTTATCTTCATTAATTTTATATCTTGAAAAGACTTTAAACGGTCTCAAAATGTTCCACAACACTGAGATGTCCTTTTCTGGATTTATATAGGTTCATAGGTTCATATCAGGCACAAAATCGTATCAGATGTAAAAAAAAAAAAAAAAAATCTTGATTGCCATACCAATTACATCATTGATTTTCGAGTCCCTTATTTTCTTAGCCAATGGCTCTAAACAGAAAGCAAATAAAGTGAAACAGGATATCCCTGCCTGCTTTTCAAACTCAGCTTATTGGAGAGGAACCCTCACACTTCAATTCTTGCCTCTGACCCTTCATATCTTCCTTTTAAATTAAACTTATTATATAATGGAATGCAAAAACTTCCATTACCTACTTGTACAAATGCAGTTTACTGTGGCAAATGCTTTCTATGCATCAAGACCCATTAACAGTAGTACTTTTATTACACTACACTTCCCTCAGGATCACCATTGTTCTATTAATGTTGGCAAACATTTACCACCCCCTCCACAAAGCTATATTGATCCATATCTGTCAATTTTGTCAACACATTTGCCATTCTTTTAGCTAGTAAAAACAAGCACTTTATAATCATGGTTTAAATTAATTTTTTTTATGAAGCTGGATCTGATGGGTCCTTACCATCTGTGACGTCCCCACTCTGGGCCAGTAATCAAGGAGCCTGAATTCTTACCACAGACATGGGAAAGGGACATTCACTTGGAACAAAAATGAATACACCCAGTATTTCCAAATGCAGCAGCTCTCTGCATCAAGCACAATTTCCCTTAAGAGCACACTTAGTTCAGGGTCAGATTTCTCTCTCTCTCCAGGGCCCCAATGAGACTCTCCACTGGAACAGCTGTAGAGTTGAGTCCTCAGCAAGTGTCCAAGCCAAGTCCTCCAGCACCCTCTGTGAAACCAGCACTTCTAGTCCCTGCTCCATGCAGCTGACACACAAACTTGGATATTTGATTTGAATGCACGTACACACACACACACACACACACACACACACACACACACACACACACATGGTAAAGGCTGGCACAGATTTACTAGCTATGCCCCATTCTGCCTAGACTATAAAGGTAGTTACACTGCCACCAGATACTCCCAAGCCAGCTACTCTACGGCTCTTACGAAGGTATCAAATTATACTGAGTGAAATGAATATTAATACAAATGACAGTGTCTGACCAATGCAGTAAGGCTTTCAGCAGTGGCCACAGAGTCACCAAATAGGTACAAGTACTCTCAAAGGTTAAAATATTGTCTAAAGGACCAGCCACAACGAAACGTTTAAATATATTTAATAAGAAATAATAAACACATGAAAATATGTAATATATAGCTACAATAAACACAAGAGTTTTTATCACAGGAAATATTAAAATAACACAGATGAATAGATTCATACAGATACAGAAAAACAGTACTTAACTAATCTCACTATATTTTCCTGACTGATCTAAAGAATTACTATTCCCTGGTTCATTACAGCAAGGCAAGATGAAGTTGGTGAGAGATAATTCTGTGTCAGATTCCAAAAACAGACTGCTCTGAGATTTCAGTCTCATATAATATTAAAACATTATTTTTGCCCTGGGTTACAGAATGACATCACATACATTTGGTCATCTGACTTCTGGTTCCCATACTAACCCCTTTCCTAGCAACAGACCCAAAATCTTGCATGTGTGTCAATCATACACACACACAGAGTTTTGCCAAAATCTGTTGCAGCTTTGGGAAGTCATAAAACAATTTCAAACTTCCACCCTTCCAGAACAGCAATTAGTTCCCTGCTTGAGACAATACAGCTGGAGTCCTAGTCCTTGTTTTTCAAGACATTTAGTTTCCAGCTGCAATCAGAACTATAAGATACAGTCTTTATGGCCTACATTAAGTAATTTAACTTCATACTATTTTTCAAAGTTAGCTGGACTGAGATTAACCACTTCTCTTCCAGTGTCCTCTGTTAACGTATATACATTTCCTCAGTTACAACAACTGATATAAATGTATTTTCGGGTCAGCAGGACCCATTGTTGATGCATCTTTAACAAAGCATCTGTACAAATCAGTTTGATACACAAATGGCATAATTCTTTACAAAATTCCAGCTAGCTGTGCTGGCATATGTTACACTTCCACTGGCCTACTTCTCCTGGCATAGTTGGTAATATCTCACATCATAACACCATCTTTAGGTATTACAGCCACAACAACTTTATTCCAAGATAATGGTTCCCTGCCTTTTAAAATACTGTTAAACAAAATCATCTGGATCTTCATCACTTTCTTACCTCCTAACTGCCAAACTTCCACAAGAATTCCAGCTGCTCCTGGAGACATTCCCAAAGATTGATTATACATCACTTTATCCCTTCTCCTCCTATCTTTGTTAGTTGCTAAGCCTCAACTGCCTCTAACCATGGCATAATTAGTCTTCTATAAATATTTCCATTGGCGCTTTTTCATTTCAACATTTTTCTGCTTTATACAAATTTTCATAACATTTTCAAAATATCTTATTTTTCTTGTTATAGGCTCCCTAAGTTTAGTGATAACCCTTTCTACTTTGTTTCCTACACTGTTGTGCTAAACTTCTTTGTGCTCTGTAATTTTAATCAAAAAATAGTTGCATAACAGTCTCTCTAAACTCGTGCACATAATCCAGATACTCCCTTATTTGTGCCTCTTCTGTTTTTTTTTAAGATTAGCAGCAAAAATAGAACTCAGAAGACCACCACAGCAATAAAACGATTTATTACAGACAAGCGCTTTCACGTAGCACACCTACCCTTTCCCAAGTCCTTAATACAAAATAGCAAAGCATTTCACATTTTATACAAAGTTAAATGCAATAAAAGTTAATTGAAGCAATTAAAATCACATAATTGAAACATCAATTCATTTCATTCACTTAAGGGGGCGGGCAACTAACTCTGGTTTAATGCAAACATAATTATTCAAGCCTGGATGTATGTGTGCTTGCAACCTTAAAATCCACTTTAATTCAATCCGTTCTACTTGATTGTTGTGGTTGCCTCCCCTTTTGTCAGGAAAAACTATCTATAGAAAACTCCATTTTATGTCTGGCTTAAGCATTCAGTTTTTATTCTTTATACCCTACATATGCTGATAAACCCTGTCCTTAAGCCTCTTCTGAGTTTTACCCACATAGAAACATTCACAGTTTTTACACTTTGCGAAGTAAACCAGATTAGTATTATTACATGTAGCATAAAACCTAGGAACAGAATTAAAAGGTAAATATGGATGCTTAAATTCTTGTGTTTTGCAAATATGCTCACACATCCTACAATTCCTGCACGGGAAAGTTCCTACCTTGTGTGTATGTACTGTTGTTCTCTGCCAATCGCTACACAACAGCTGTTTCATGTTCCAATTATTTTTGTAAATAAAACTCTGAACTTGTCCTATAATAAGAGTTTCCTTATCTCCTGTCAAAAAGTGCCAATTTCTTCTAATAATATCACACATGCTACTGCTATTAAGTTATAAAACATACTTTTTTTCAGTAGAAACTCTTTTCTGATTAGCCCCTGTACAATCAGTGCAACTATCATTCTGTGTAACAGCATCACTAATATTTTTAAATGTCGACATCCCGTATCCTCTCTCTGTAAACATTCATTGTAGATGATCTCATCCCTTCTATCCTTGAATGTGTTGCAGATATTGCTCACTCAGTGTAGCTGTCCTTTAATAATGTTGGGAAAAATATGTCTGGGATGCATACTGCTATGCTTCAACAAACTAATTTTCCAACAGGATTTTCGAAAAAGCTTGGTGATAATATCTCGTGCTTCATCTCTATATACTGAAACATCCAGGAAATCTATAGAATTAAAGGAGTACGGCACTGTAAACTTTAAGTACTTAAAAGAGATGACAGATTTCTTGAAGTCTAATAGAGGCTGCAGTCCCCCATCCCACAAAAAAAAAAAAACGTCTATATAACTTTATATGCATTACATTATTGAATAGATATTTATTCTCCCAGTAATATACTGTCAAGTTCACATAGGAGTTTGCTCAGGGGGTGCCTATGGCAACCCCCCACTTTTGTAAATAAATAGTATCTTCATACGTGAAGATGTTGGAGCAAATTATGTCCAGCAATGCACAAATCAATATAATTTTGTTCCTAGACTTTATGCTACATGTAATAATAATAATCATGTGGTTTAGAGTGTAAAAATTGTGAATGTTTCTATGTGGGTAAAACTCAGAAGAGGCTTAAGGACAGGGTTTATCAGCATATGTATGATATAAAGAATAAAAACTGAATGCTTTAGCCAGACATACAATGGAGTTTTCTAAACATGGTTTTGTTTTTAAAGTTTTACAGATAGTTTTTCCTGATAACAGGAATAATACGGATTGAATTAAATTGGATTTTAAGGTTGCAAGCGCACGTATATCCAAGGCTTGAATATGTGTGTGCATTAAACCAGAATTAGTTGCTCTTGGGAGGAAACTGTGTTTGATACAGACAGCTGCATTTGAACATACTGTAAATTCATTCCTGTTTTTAGTGACAGTCTCTCACTGGCGTCAGCAGTGAGGATTGAGGTTACTTGACTATTGGCCAGGGGTAAAAAGAGGCCATCATAGTACCTTTCAAGTTCGTATTTCCCTCTGCAAAGAATACTCGGAACTCTCCAGATTAACTGCTTGCACCAACATAATGTTTCCATGTAAAAGTAGGCAGCAATGAATCTCTGTAAATTTCACTCAAAACAGACTTGTGGAGTCCCACTGAACATTTGTTAATAAAAAACAAGCGAACATCTTTGCAGATGTAAGAAATAGCATTATTAATGGCTTTCATCATTTTGTCTTATTTTTCAAGCCTACTTGCTTACAAAAAGCACTTGTTAAACATCTACCCTTGTTAAAATAAGTGAAAATATCATAATTTTACATATAACACAATTAGTGAACTTCTTCACCCCACCCCACTCCAGCAGCCCAAGATCAAAACATATTAACATTAAACTTGCTTTTGTCCAGCCTTTCTTCTCATTATACAGTAAAGCGTACATTTCTTAACTATAAGCGTGCTTGTTTACTTTAATATCTTTAATACATGCAACAGTCACCAGGAAGACCCCCCCAATATTTAAATATCCCCGACTACACAATTGCTGTACTATAATGCAGTTTATTCCATGAAATGTTTTATATAAATAATAATCAAAAAAATAATTTTACTTAGTTATATTTTCCCCTTTTAGTGTCCTTCTACACATTAATGATATAAAGATGGGTATACACTTTACAGCCCACACACAAGATTAACAAAGTCAGCAAAAGTGCATTCTTTCTCGGCTAGTTTTTCTTGCGAAGCCATACTTCAAAAGAGAATGAGGCTTTATAGCCTCACATTTATTCACCAATTTCAGTGCTGTTGGTCTTCCTGTTCATCTCCATCTTCCAACACCAAACTCTGGTTCAACTCAAAGATGCTCCTGATTCTTCCAGTCAACTCATGTGCTTTTCTCTCTCTCTCAAATTCCCTTTGGAACACTGGAAGAGGTTCAACTGGCAAAGTCTCTGTGTGCTTCACTGTCACAAGCATAAGAAGCAAACCATCAAAGTCCAGCAAGTAACCACAGGAAATCCAACAGTGTGAAAACCAAACTCCCAATTTCACGGCTGTAACACAAAAAAGTTTTATTCCAACATACAGGATACAAGGATTGAGCGCTTTCGTCTCCCACCTGGAGACCTCTTCAGAATCACTTTAATCCAAAAATCTTTCAGTTTATATACTACTCTATTAACATAGTTAGTGATTATTCAATTGAAAATCAATTAAATAAAATAATTCATTTTAAAGTGATGGCTCACCTTATATGTAATAAACCCATTACAGGCAAAAAAACAGAGAGCAAAGATCAAAACTGAATTCTTATTATAACTCTAAAAACATTCATATGCATGTTAATACCAATGTATAAATATATACATGTATTCTTTGTGTTTTTGGTGTCATTTGTATAATACCATAACTCAGTTAAACAAAACTGAACTGAGTAAATATTAAAATACATACAAAAATATAAATGAATATACATGTTATATATATAAAAAAACGTCTGCATGAATATATCAATATTAATCATAATAGTACAAGTAATAGTAATAAATAATAATATATATATATGTATATATGAAATATTTTAATTAATTTAACTCTTAAAATAATGCAAGTTTATTAAAAAATTTTTAAAAATTTTTAAAAAGTTTTTTAGAAAATGTATATATAAATTTATGTGTACATATATTATGTAATGAAGATATTAGTAAAGAATGATGAAATGATGAAATATTTTTCCTTTTTTGTAAAACCAACTTCTTCTTCTTTCGGCTTTTCCCGGTTAGGGGTCGCCACAGCGGATCACCTTGTCCGCACATTGAATGGCAGTGGAGTTTTACGGTGTCGAGTTGCCAGCCCGGCACCCAACCTTCCACAGAAGGCACACACACACACACCTAGGGCCAATTTAGAGTGTCCAATCCACCTGCAGCATGTCTTTGGGATGTGGGAGGAAACCGGAGCACCCGGAGGAAACCCACGCGACCACAGGGAGGACATGCAGACTCCACACAGAAGGCACCCCAGCCGAGGATCGAACAGGAGAACCTCTTGCTGTGAGGCAGCAATGCTAACCACTGCACCACCATGGCCGCCCCTTTTTTGTAAAACCAACAAAATACAAAAAAATACAAAATCTGACTAGCCTTTTTGAATGTAACCTTTGCCATTCTGGCTTCTAGTATTTGTGCAGCAAAACGAGACAAACAACTAAATATGTTTGCGAAGGATTTTGTCTTCCCACATAAAATCAAAGCTGCAGCAAGTACTCAACTCTGTAGGAACAAGCTCGAAAAAATGGGATGTTGAAAGTTTGATTCTGTGGCTACTCTAGGTATAAATGTGGGGTTTCTCCTAATGACAGCTCTTTCTTTGTGAAAAATAAGATAGGGGGTTAGCAAAAGCGATCTACAACTCAAGTTCTTTTCACTTAAGTAAATGCAACTAGAAAGTGAGTTTTCTGAGACAGATACACAAAGTCTGCACAGGCAGCTGGTTTGAAGGGTAGCAATGTTACCTTCCAGTATGAAGTACAAGTCCTATTTATTTACTGACATTTGATTACCAGGAAAGTCCGACTGGGTAGGTGCCCATTTTCAGCAAAGGCCCAGCGAGAAAAGCTCCAAAGTATTACAAAAACATTTTAAGAACAATCATTTTACAATCTACAAAAATACAATAAAAACATTCAAAAATCTACAGTTTAATTATACCAAATTATACATAATGTGGTAACATTGGTTACAAATAAATATAACTTGTATGACAATGATTTAATATTCAGAGAAACTGCATTCATTTTAGTGAAACTAAGGGTAAGTTAGTATAAGGCAAACAGGAATTGTAATACAAAGTGGGAGGAAAATCAGGATTATGGCACATTTAGATAGTCAGGTGAGAGAAACTGAAGTAAGGAAGTAAATGAAGAAGGGGAATAAGAAGGTGTAAGGTATAAATAGGTACTTGCTCATATTTAGGGACATAGTTTACCTGAGGATGAGTAAGATCAGAGACACATTTTGGCTAAGAAGTCTTTCAGAATGAGTTTAAAGGACTGGAGGGAGGGTATTGACCTAGTGGACACAGATAAGACTTTCTAGGCCTTGGCAACATACTATGTATGCAGACCATGCCCAGCAGATTTGATAGGTTTGTGGACATAGAGGAGTTTTTGGTCATTGGATTGCAATAACAGAGTAAGAATATAACCGTACAGACTTGTATATAGTGCTGGACAAGCAGATGGATGCTGATTAATTTTATAAGTGGTGTAAAGCTGAGATGATGTGTACATATGTTAGCTGAAGGTGTAGTTCTAACAAATTTAAGCTTTTTTGTGCTATACTGTGGTGGGCTCTGAAAGGGCTATTTATGCAAATTTAGCCACTTTATTATTGCATTGTTCAAGTTTTGCTTTTTTGTGATACCTGGAGGTTAGCAAGGATGGGAAAGCAATAAAGTAAAGAAGGGAAGAGGTAAGTAGTGGTAAGTGTAGCTTTAGGTGCATTGCTGAGAAAGTTTTTAGCTTTGCAAGGCATCCTTATTTTTTGCGGATTTTTTTTTAATACAATTTAGTGTATAAAGGCTGAATGTAAGATTAGCATCCACAATCATCTCTAAGAATTTGCTATGAGACTTCAAAGGTTGCACTATTAAGAGAGGGACTTTAAATTTTGTTTTTCCATTGAAGGAGAGGCATGGGGGAAAAAATAGTAGTTTGTTTTTTTTGTGTGGGGGGGATTGAGTATGAGCTATAAAAGCCATGTTTCATCGGTTGTTAAAGCTTTCTAGTTTTGTAGAGATGAGCCATGCGTTCTGAGGTGCATATGACTGTGGAGTCATTTGTGTAGTGTATTGCGTTAGGGAGACTTGTTGTGTGGAAGGTGTTGGCAAGAATGTTGCAGAGAAGAGAACAAAGGATAGAGCCTTGTGTACATCAGTGGTGACTGGGAGGTATGGATAGGGGGGTGGAATGTCATTTTACTGACTGACACCTAACTGGATGTAGTTTCTGAATCACAGAAGGGTGTGCGGAGATAGACCTAGTGAAGGCATTTGAAGTACAAATCTGCTGTGTCAAACTGTCTGAAAGGCTTTCGGACAAGTCTAGAAATAAGGAGAAGACTAGTCTGCCATTATCTCTAGCGTTATTGATTGTATCAATAAAGGTTAGAAATGCACTGCTAGTACTATGGGTGGGACAGAAGCTATGCTGAGTAAGGGATAGGAGTTCTTACCGCAGACAGTACAGCAATTGCTTTTGAGCACATTTTTCAAGTATTTTGGGGAGTGATCTGTTGAATTTCATCCTTTGTGTACACAGATGTATGATGGAAATGGATGGATCCTGAATCAAATGGCAGAGTTGAAATGCTCCTTTTAGGAAGGAAAGGCATTACAAACTTTCAGGGAAGCCAGTGAAGCTCATTAAAATCTTGCATGAAAGTTAGAGATTGCTGCAGGATGCAAATTTATTGGTGAGAAACTGAGCCTGACATTAAATTATGTCAGGTATGAAAATATTACTGGGATAAGTGCTGCAAATGGTAGCCGACCTTCAGAATTTGCCTCATATCTTTGTAAGCTTAAAACCAAAACCAAAATACAAAGCAAGAATCAGGTCGAAGGTTGAGTAAACAAAAAACACTCCACCAAGCTTTCCACAAGAATTAAAATGTTTACTGCCAAGTGCTTTTGCCCAGTCAGACTACAGACTTCATCATCTGACGATCATCCGATTTTATTTCTTGGGAAAACTTGGAGTATCTTAGTAAGCTTATGAGGTATTTGGTTTCTGAAGGATATCAGAATGATTTACCACACTCTGCAGAAAGTCAGTCTG
The DNA here is from genome assembly GCF_019279795.1 of Protopterus annectens. Classification (NCBI taxonomy): domain Eukaryota; kingdom Metazoa; phylum Chordata; order Ceratodontiformes; family Protopteridae; genus Protopterus; species Protopterus annectens. The sequence goes on along the minus strand of NC_056737.1, from coordinate 53,720,854 downwards.
CAGACTTTGAGTGGAACTATACAGGCAAGGTATTTAGTTTCGGAGAGTACAGGTCTGGCTGTACCTAACCTGTTACAAGAAACACAAGCAATTTCTTGAAAAGATATGAGGTGAAGCAGTCCATCTTTTAAATAAAGGAAGAAGGTTGTCAGAGCAAGAAAGTTCTGATGTCTTTTGGTCTTCTATATGAATACGGTCAGAAAAAATGGGGGAAAGGCTTAACGACCAGATAGTCAGGCTGAAGCCAGTGAATCCTAAGGTTGTTTGCTAGAAGGGAGAAATCCCTGGGATATTTTCAGCCCACACACATCCCTCACCTGTACCCCTCTCCCCCTGTACCCCCTCTTAATTTTATTTACCCTTTCTTGTACATACTGTAAATACAGTTACACTGAATGCCTACAGGCCTTAATGATTTGTATTACCTGCAATTTTGATATTGCTCTACATCTTCTGAACTCATTGTTACTAAGCTGTCTGATTTTTTTTTACTTGCTTCATATTTATCATATTGGTTGCATTCATCCAAGCTCATTCTGAAAACAGTACAGCTGGATTAGTGCTCCACCCTGGTTAACAAATAATAAATCAATTCAGTAACCAATAACCCAAACAGCATTTGAATTAAAACAACAAAAAGTAAAAAATAATGCTGAACCAGATGTTTAAATGAACCTTTAAACCCTTAATCCACAGCTTGAGCACTTTCATTCCTCTTAGTAGCAGAACTTCATCAGAAAGAACACAATTATGTAATCAGTAAAGGGCTTGTAGCTAATGCCTTATGTAAACACTCAGTTATAAATTGTGATTTTAAAAAGTTTGCATTTAGTATTCTTGAAAAAGTTAAACCTAGTAATAGAGGGGGTGACTGGGAAGTAATTCTTCAATGAATGTTCTGGGATCTGTTACTTAATGCCTGTAACCCACCAGGCATTAACTATGTTATTTTCATTAAGCCTATGTTAAAAATCAAAGCAACCAAAGTATAATTAACTTATTTTATAGTATTGCATCTGATTACATTTGCTTGATTTAATATTTCTAACAATATTTCAATATTTAACATTTGGATATTTATTAAATATACTGATTAGCATTTTTAACGATGGGGTTTTTATTGTAAAAATAACTGGGCATCATAAAAATGGAAGCTACCATAACCTCAATGGATCTAAGACATGACTTCTGTTAAATAACTTGATTAAAATGATGTTTTGAACTCTGGCAAAGACTGCTAGAATCCTGACAGCAGAATGCCTGCGAAAGAGTGATCTTGGTACCCAGTGAAGGTTGTACTTCCCCAGGTTCAAAAGGATTTCTAGGAAGCTGAACATTCTGAGCAGACACTCCCTGTTGCTTGGCAAGAGGACCATGTTTGGGGAAGCAACTGCCCAATCATTCAGGTATGGGAATATTTTCACTACTGGCTGTCTCTGATATGCCATGGCTATTGCCATGTCTTTGGTGAACACACTGGGGGTAGATACTAAATTTCTTAACAGACAATGGCTTCTTCTACCTGGAAATGTATAAACCGGTTTGATTTCTTGGTGACTTTATACTGAGTTATGCATCCTGGAGATGCAAACAGCACATCCAGCCTCCTTAATATATATAAGGCAGAAGTGTTCACCCTGTGACCTCGTGAAAATTTTCTCTGGGGATATAGGTTTAGGCTACTTAGCTCCAGGATGGTACGGTCTCAGATCCTTTATTTTCCTTGATCCAAAAAGAATCTGAAACAGTGTTCTTGTCCTTTCTGGACTAGTGGAATCTCCCGGGCAGTTTTTTTTTTTTTTTTTAAATAAGAAGCTTAGCACTTCCTTCTTTGCAAAATGATTTGGACAGGATGTGATGTCTGAAACTAGCAGCAAAGGAAAGGGTAGACAGATGGTGAACAGGATTACATAATCTCTACATATTATGCCTGTGACCCAGCTCTCTTTTGGTGATTTCAAGGAGAGGAGACCTTGATTGTTTCCAGAAGGAAGCAATCAGGGGAACAATTCAGAAGCAATGCTGCCTTATCCTGGGGCAAACCATGGCCGCCCAAGGTAAGGCAGTTACTTGCATCTTTGGAATTTATCTCATGAGGATGGACTTTTCTCATCCTCTCTTACTGATTATTCTGTGGGCTATATCTAAACCACACCTACAGCTCCTCAGTGTTTTACAATATGAATGCAGGGGATGTTGACATTTTTCTGCCACAGTTATGATAGACTTTAAGGTCACCAAAAGGACCGATGAACAGGAAATCCAAAAAGGTCACTCTGGTATCCTGTGTGAAATCCATTAACCTGAGCCAGGAATGCCTAGGTAGAGATACGTCAGATGCTGTCGCTCTGGTCATATGTTCGGCAAAATTGCACAACCCATGTTTGTTCATTGGGATATTTTGCAGACACCCTAATGGTTATGGATATCAGTTGGATACGACAACCCTGTTTCCAAATGTTGGCCAAACATTTTACTTATGCTGTGCTGACGAGGCCATAAGAAGGTCGAAACATTCATGTCCACAGCTAGTGGGGTTGGGCCTTAATGGCCTGAATTTGTCTGTAATAGACTTTAAAAGGAAAAAAGTCATGGACATTCATTGATGTCCTTAATGGGTCATTTGCATATATCCCATGTCACCTTTAACACAAGAAATTTTAAGGAATCACACAGTGGGAAGTCTAGCTTGGCTAGATTTTTCTTTTAGTTTTTACTGATTGGTTTGTCTGTCGACCTTACTTACTGTTTTTAATATGGGCCATAAGCTTGATAATACTGGAAGACTGTGACCTGGGCCAGTAGCTTCCCCTTCAGTGTTCAGTTCAGTAGCTCCTATGTCACATGAAGCATTTCATCATTCAGATCGGAGTCAAACAGTACAACACCTGAAAGACTAGGATAGTAGGGATGAAAGGAGGAATCCTGCCCACATTTCAAAACAGGACGAGCTAACTTTGTTGAATCCATTGTAGAAACCTTGGAAATTTGACAGAGAATCACTCTCTTTGACATTATGCCTTACAACTGTTTGATAGCTCAAGCAAACAACGGAGAATGAACAGATGTGGACACATCATGGTTCAGTGGCTTAGGGTGGATCAATGGCTGGCCTGACAGGACCAGTTTCATCAAGAAGTTCTGCAACTTTTCTCTATGTATGTCATACAGTGGATATATCAAATGCTATGGAAATTTTTTGTACCCTTCTCCTGAATGATACCTGTCAACAAGGAGATCCCTCTGATACTTTGTAAGCTCTCTGCGAACCATGGCTTTTGATGTAGCAGGCAACTGAGTAAATGTTAGGAAAATCCCACTAGGACAGCTGAACTTCATTTGGGGTTAATCAGAGTCTCTTAAATTGATAGCAAATGCACACCCAAGAAGCTCGAATGTTGTAATTAAATCAAAAGGTGAGTCAACAAATTATTAGTTTAAGGGTGTGCACACTTGTGCAACCAGCTTATTGTACATTTTTTATTTTTTTATATTTTCCCCCTAACAAATTTGTTTGCTTTTCAATTGAATTGTACAGGTTATATTTCACATTAAAGGTGGGAAACGTTTTGAAATTATTTCTTGTGGTCTCATTTTTTATATCACAAAAACCTGGCATTTCAACAGGGGTATGTAAACTTTTTTTATCCACTGTACATCAGGTACAGCAGTCGATACTATTTTGCCCCTCTCCTCAGTAAATAAGATGAGTGTTACCCTTTTGTGGACAAAAATATTGTATTACAGTCACCCTTTTGTGGACAAAAATACTGCACTACAGTCACACTTAAACACTTGATTCACTGCAGCTACAAGGCCTAAAGGCCCAAGAGGCCAGACAAGATGATGCAAACAAAAGTAAACACACTTTAAGGTAACAGAAGAAAGGTGCTGGATATGATGCATACACATTTAAATACGTTAGACTGATTAATTAGTGTGTTATGTGGTACACAGCAATTTAAGAAAATTAAGCAGACAGTACAAATGAGTATGGACCACAGCTCCTGTCTTGGCATATTATTATTAAGACTCCTGATATGACAAGTAGTTTAACAAAAGTTAAGGAAAGAAAAATTATTTACACACACAATAGATATGCAGCCCACTAGCAATTTACAGGGAAAATACTGAGGAAACACCATAATGTAGTTCTGAGTTTGTCTTTCAACAGCCAGGGGGGTTGCAGAGCAACAAAGAGATTGAGATCGTGGTACTGTGCTGCATGACTGGAAGAGGGTCCCCGGAAGCCTAGAAAAGTTTTATTAGCCAAGTAGTCCTAATCCCTGCAGAATACAATCCAAATGGTCACACACAATAGACCACTTTTTATTATATCTTAGATGAACTGAAGATGTTCAAAACACTTAGAAATGTTCTACAGTGCTTATAAAATTGTCCCTATCCTTCCTCTTTTAGGCTTTCTCCCATTATTATATTTTCAAGAAAATATCCTTGGGCAATATCATAGTTTAAGTGCTATAATGAATTAAGTGCAACATTTGTGTAAGACTAAATCCTGAAACATCTTCCAATAGGTTGGGATTCAGAAATTATATAAAGGCTAATCTAATAATACTCGGTGATGACCTGGCTAAATTCAAAAGCCTCTTCTATCTTGCTATATATCCAGACCTTAAGAACACTTATGTGGAATCATTCACTGCCAAATTTTATGCACAAAGACACATCTGTTGCAATAAAAAAAATAGAAGAAAAAAAAAAAACTAACTCAAAAATAAACCCCTATGGTGGAATCCAAACATAAACAAGCCCTATAATAAAAGGCAAAAATTGACTGCATACAAAAATAAATCCAACTCTCAAGATGCCAAAAACAGTGCTGTTAAACTAAATGAGGAACTCCAGACATTGGTCAACTCGCTAAGTAATAATAAATGTAAAACCTTTAATTATGCTAAAAATGTCAGATACAGTGCCAGCACTGTGCAGAGCTAATACTAAATGAAATCACATACTCATACCCAAAGGACATAGCTGATCTACTAGCAGACAACTTTAGCTCAAACTTCATTTCCATCTCTTCACCATCATCATCAGAATGGACAGGTGATAAATCAGCAAGCAAAAATGACAGTAGTACTGCTAGAATAGAATTGAATTCATCCTCAAGTCTTGGCGAGTACCTTCATGAGGTGGGCCCTGTTCTTTTACAAAATCTCACCAGGGCGACACTCAGATAGAGACTGCATTTTATATAGCATATATCATGGACAGAACTATGTTAAAAAATAAAAAAGATAGTTGGGTGCACAAGACCCATGATAAAAAAGTGCCCAATACTGGTAGGTGCACTGTGCCAGGAATGGAAAAAATGACAGTGTGGAATCCTCAAGTCACGGAAACATTTCTACAATGGGGCTAAGTCAGGCCCAGGGGGAGGATGGCTGCCCTGTTATAGAAGGAAGTAGTACTCCACAAAAAGTGATAGGCCAAAAAAGAGCCATAAAGACGAGAGAGTGGACCATTGAGGATAAGAAAAATTATTTGTTCTTTCTATTATGCAAGACCACCAGAATTTCCACACACAAGATATACAAAAAGATTGAGAGAGAAATTACAGGAAAGAAAAACACTTGCACAAAAAAAAAACAGCCAGAAGCTTCAAATTAAAACGTGTGTTCATTAATACAACACATCTATGATATATATATATATATATCACATACACACCAAGAAACCTTGGGCCGTTTGGAAAAACAAGTGACTGAGGACTTACGAAAATATAAAACAAAATCTAGAGATTTTTGAAATGTATAAAAAGGAAATACAGATAAGGGAAAGAGAGAGCTGATATGTTGCAATATTTATGCATAGGAGAAAGCTAAAGTATTCAATACAAAAAAGCAGTCTCAAAGATATTAGAAGAGAAATACAGGCAAAGGCATCCAGATATGGAAAATTTCATAATACAAAAACTAAGATCACAAAGAGGAAGTGTAGAATGGGAGATTAGTAAAACAGAAGTTAAAAAACAAAAAACTGACGTTATGGAATACCAGCAAAGTGAAGCATTTAGTGGAGAATATCTAACAGGTTATATCACAGCATGATGGAACAAGTCCCCCAAGTAAGGAGCAGGAGACATCTGAAGAAGAAATATAGACATGGGAAAAAGAAAGAGATTTAATATGGTGCAAATGTTTATGCAAAGGAGAAAGCAAAATGAATCAATACAAAAAAACAGCAGCACCAACAATATTTGAAGAAAAATATAGGCAAGGGCATCCGGATATGGAAAATTTTACAATACAAAAAATAAGAAAAAGAGGAAAAGTAGAAAAGAGGATCAGTAATGGAGAAATTAAAGAAATAGAAACTGAGGTTATGGAGTACCTGCGAAGTGAAGGATTTAGTTTAGAAAAATCTAACTTTGATACTGCCACAGCAGGTTAAACCAATGGGTTCCCAAATTTAACCAGTGGAGTGTGAAACATCTGATCGCTTGTCATATTAAGATACTTTGGAAGCTTCCAAAATTTCAGTTGGAGTTGCACGGCAAGGGAAGGAAACTGTGGCAACTCTGACACAATGTTGTGGAGTGATAGGCCAGTGAATTCTTATATGATAGAGCAATGGATGGGCAGGATGAATCTAACAGAATGTGGCACAGGAAGATGTGGAATTGTCTATAGAATGTCCGCAGAAAACGGAAAACAAAGAATGTGCCCTCAGTTTAGAAGAGTTGCTTGATAGTCAACAAACCCCCAAAAGTTAGAAGTTTGACAAAATGAATGAACACAGTAACTAGGACGGTTCATAGAGATTCATGTAATATAACAGACGTAAATAGGATATATTACCATGCAACTAAATTAATAACAGATAAAGTCTCAGTAAGGGAAAGGAAGTGGAGAAATCAAATGCCATCATGGAAGTATTGAATAGAGAAAACTACAAAGCAATTAAAACAAGATGTGCCACTGTTAGAGTATAGAAGAGGGAACAGATCAACAAAAATACTCAAAGACAGACATGATAAAAACAATGAGCAGTATCACAACAGATCAGGATCTATCGTGCACCATCACAAAAAAATAATTTACTGATGACCCAGAAAGGCTTTATAGAGAACTGGGAAGCAAGGCAAAAGGAATTGAAACACCACAAAAAAGGAAAGACACATTTTGGAGAAATATCTATGAAGATCCTGTGAAATATAACAAAGATGCTAAATGTATAGAAGTAAAAGTAAGAATAAGAAATTCAAATGTACAGGATATGAAATAGGATAAAGTAAAGGCCAGAGAGAGACTGAAGCAAAGTTTAAGAAAAGCTCCTAATTGGAAAACCCCAGGCTGAGATGCAGTAAATTTCTGGCTAAAAGTATTAGCATCTTTACATGAAGCATTGTCGCCTCACAGCAAGACGTTGTCCTGTTCGATTCTCAGCTAGAGCATCTTCTGTGGGGAGACATGCGTGAATGGGCATACCTTCGTTGAAGGTAGTGCGTCAGAGCTGGCAACTCAGCATGTAAAAATCTACTGCCAATCATTAGCGGACCAGAGTTCTGCTGTGGCGACCCCTAACCGGGAAAAGCCGAAAGACACAACAACAACAACATGAAGGTTTAGCCAAGAGTAAGAACTATTTGTATGCACACCCTGAACAGACACCAACCTGGTTAACAGGAAAAAACTGCTCCTACTTAACAGCAAACCAGCAAGCTATCCTAAACACTACAGACTAATAACTTGACCTCTGAGGACATGTGAACTATACACTGAAATTGATGCTCACAGAGTTTATAGTCACTTAGAAGAAAACTCAATCATGGCAACAGAACAAAAGGGTAACAGAAGAAAGTCATATGGAACAAAGGATCACTTGTTGTCAAATAAAGTCATAAGGGAAAACTGTATATATATATATAAAAAAAAAAAAAAAAAAGGAAGAATCTAAGCATGGCATGGCAAGACTATAAAAACAAAACTTCTCTGCGTGGAAGATTTTCAATCCATATTTATCTAGTTAATCAATGTATATTTATCATATCAGATAGTAGTAGTAGAAATAGCGAACATAAACTTGTTCCAAGTCAAAAAATAAAATAAAAAGTACATAATTTCAAATATTATACAGAATTACTAAGTATTCAAAAGTAATCCAAGCAGGGTAGACAGTCTGTTTCCAGTCGAAAATCCTTTAAGTGCACAGACAAGCGATCCAAGTAAAAAGTACAGTTTTGTACCTACCATAAATGTAGATGTCCGAACTGGATAGCATCTGCAGTCATAACAACTGGGGTTGTCCTGTCGTCAGGCAGCCCTTCAGTCGGCCGGATTCCAAAGTCCGGGTCCGGCTTCGGCTGATGTCGCACTTCACCCGACGTCATCTCTGTTGGTCTTCGGGTATAAAGGCATCAGCCGACGCCATTTTCCTCAGTGTTTCTTGCCCCAGATGCCAGTTGCCCTCTTGAAGGCTAAAATTTGGATAAATGCCAATGTTTCCAAAAAGATAGAGGTAAACACAAAAATAAGCATGTATGTACATATATACAAACAAATACACCATAAAAGACTCCCCCCACCAGCTAGCTATTAGGAGGGTAAACACCCTAGGAGTACCACAGAGGGGAAGGAGGGAGGGTAATCCTGACTGCAGATGCTATCCAGTTCGGACATCTACATTTATGGTAGGTACAAAACTGTACTATGTCCTTCATGGATGCATCTGCAGTCATAACAACTGGGTAGAATACCATAGCCAACTAGGGGAGGAGGAAAAACTAGATTATGGTGTGTTTAAGATCCCTTGCAGTACAGCAGTGGCAAACCCTGCTCGGGATCTGGAATATAGAGGCAAATTATAATGCTTGGCAAATGTATGCACGGAGGTCCAAGTAGCCGCCTCAATAATGTCTTTGGTTGCCACTCCTCGTAAGAAGGCTGTGGTAGTGGCTGTTGCCCTTGTAGAATGAGGTCTTATGTTCTGTGGAATTGGTTTTCCATGGAAGGAGTAACAGAATCATATGCAATTTCCTATCCATTTGGAGATTGTCTGTTTGGAAATAGCTTTTCCTTCCCTTCCTGTTGCATAGGCTACAAAAAGCTGGTCAGTTTTTCTGGTACTTTTGTTCTGTCCAGGTAGTAGCGTAGCTGTCTATGTATATCCAAGGTATGCAGTATTCTTTCCCCTCTGTTTTGTGGGTTGGGAAAGAAGGTAGGTAGGTGGATTGCCTGGTTTAAAGACACTCTGGATACCACCTTAGGCATAAATGTAGGATTAGTCCTCATGGACACACTATCTTGGTGGAAGATTAGGAAGGGCTGTACTGCCATTAGGGCCTGAAGTTCAGAAACCCTCCTGGCTGAGGTTATTGCCAGTAGGAAAGCAGTTTTCCACGATAGAGGCTGTAGGTCTGCTGTTGCTGCTGGTTCAAAAGGTGATAGTGTCAGCTTTTCTAGCACAAAGTTCAAGTCCCAAGCTGGCAATGGTGGTTTCCTTGGAGGTTTTACATTCTTGATTCCTCTGAGGAACTGCCTGAGTAAAGGATGTGAAAAGACAGGTGGATCAAAGCTGTATTCTGCTGATATAGCTGATGCATGTATCTTGATGGAGGAGTAGGACAGGCCTGTATGTAGAAGTTCTGCCAAATACTCCAGAATGTTAGGCATATCTATGTTTGACACATCTTTTCCTCTTTCAGTACTCCAAATGACAAACCTTTTCCATTTTCCTGCATAGTTCCTTCTTGTTGAAGGTCTGCGGGCTTCAAGAATAATATCTTTGACTCTTTGGGAAAGTTCTGGATTAGCTGCTGCTATGTGATGTTCCATGCAGTCAGTTGCAACGTTTTAGGTTTGGATGCATGATGCTGTAGTTGTTCTGAGTTAACATCAAAGGCATCAGGGTATTGACCACATATTGTTCGAGACATGCTCCTCAGCAGTGGGTACCAGTGTTGTCTTGGCCAGTTTGGAGCTATCAGGATTATCCTTGGACGTTCTTCCTTGATTTTTAGTAATACCTTGTGTATCAAGGGAAGTGGTGGGAATGCATATGCTGTTAGGCCTTTCCAGCTGAAGGAGAGCGAATCCACTTTCCATGCCAGTGGGTGGAATGTCCTTGTGCAGAATTTTTTGAGCTGGTGATTGAGAGGGGAAGCGAAAAGATCTATCTGAGGCATTCCCCATTTCTTTGAGATGGTCTTGAAGATGTCCGGGTGTAGCATCCATTCGTGAGCATCCGATGTGGTTCTGCTTAATATGTCTGCTAGAGTATTCTCCTTTCCCGGTACAAATATTGCCTGTAACTGGATGTTGTAGCTGAGTGCCAGGTTCCACAGCTCCAAAGTCATTCTGCATAGGGGGTATGAATGAGTGCCTCCCTGTTTGTTGATGTACCACATGACTGTGGTGTTGTCTGTCCTTATCATCAACTGGCCCTCTTTGAGAAATGGTTTGAACTTTTGGATTGCTAGTTTTACTGCCAGCATTTCTTTTAGGTTGATGTGCAGGTGAAGTTGATCCTGCGTCCACAATCCTTGCACGCATTTGTCCAGCAGGTGGGCCCCCCATCCTAGGTCTGAAGCGTCTGTTGTGATGGTCTGGTTTGCTTGACATCTGCGAAAGGGTAGACCTGGGTTTGACTGGCATGCTTGAGCCCACCATAGGAACTCCTGTTTTAAGCATGGAATTAGTGGAATTTCTGTTTCTAGGCTGTGCCTGTGTTGGGACCATAAATTCTTTAGGTACCACTGTAGTTTTCTCATATGTAGTCTGGCAAGTGGGACCAAGATTATGCATGATGCCATGAAGCCCAAGGCCTGCAGTACTTTTCTTGCTGTTAACTTGTTCTGTTTTGTTAGAGCCAAGAAGTAAAGAGGGAGTTCTTTGTGTTTTTCTGCAGTTAGGAATGCCATTTGTCTTACTGTGTCCAATTCCGCGCCCAAGAATGTCCTTGTTTGGGATGGTATCAGCCTTGATTTTTGTAAATTGACTGTGTATCCCAGTGCTTGTAGCAAGTAAATGACCCTTTGTAAATCTGTTGTCAGCTTGCTTTTGTTGTCCCTTGTATTAGGCAGTCGTCCAGGTATGGGTAAATTTGAATTCCCTGTAGTCTGCAGTGGGCGATTACTGATGCCAGGCATTTTGTGAATACTCTGGGTGCAGTAGATAAGCCAAAGGGCAATGCTGAGAATTGATAATGCTCTGATCCTGCAAGAAATCTGAGGTATCTTCTGCAGATTGGTCGAATGGAGACGTGCAGGTATGCCTCCTTGAGATCTAGAGTTACCAGCCAACACTCCTTGCCCAGCATGGGAAGAAGTTGCTGTAGGGTCAGCATTTTGAATTTTGGGACAATGATGTATGTATTTAAGGTGGACAGGTCGAGAATAGGTCTCCAACTTTTTTCCTTTCTTGGAACTAGGAATAGTCTGGAGTAGAATCCCTTTCCTTGTTCTGTTGTTGGTACTCTTTCCACAGCTCTCATGTTTGCTAATTGCATTATCTGTTGTAGAGCCTCTGTTTTTTGATTTGGAGGTAGGTTTGGCATTCCTCTTTTGACTGGTAAAGTGTGGAAGTGGAACCGGTAACCTTGATCTATGGTTTGTAAAATCCACTTGTCCTTTGTGATATAGTGCCAGTTCTTCGAAAATAAGGTTAATTTGCCGCCTAATGGAGCTGCTATTTGTTCCCTGGTAGGCGGATTTAGAGGTAAGTCACTGTGGTTGTGTTGTTGTAGTGGCAGTGGTTGTGTCTGTGCCTCTGTTGTTACCTTGCCACTGTCGTCCTCTGTAGGCACCTCCTCTGGATTGGTTTCTGCCTCTGGAACGTCTATTCCTGCCCCTTTGGGATCTTGTGGAGTCAGGAAAGGACCAATTTTTGGCAGGCCGGTTTCTGCTAAACCTTGGGGGTTGAACCTGCAAGAAATCTTTAACCGTTTGAACAGATTTTGCCTTTTCTTCCATTTTCTTCATTACCTGCTGGGCAGGTGTACCAAACAAGCTGGTCTTATCCATAGGAGCATCTAATAACTTTGCTTTAACATGATCCGGTAAGGCTTGTTCCTTTAGCCATGCATGTCTTCGTATCACTGTGCCAGTCATGGCTGATCTAAATGAAGCCTCCAGTGCATCATAGCCACATTTTAAGGAATGGTTACTAACCTGTTGTATGTTATTTACCATTTCTAATACATATTTCTTATCAATAGAGTCATCAGAGGATAGCTTTTTTGTTAACTGATCAAGCATAAACTCTTGGTATTGTATCATGTGAAACTGACAGTTTAAAGCTCTAGCTGAGAGAGTAGCTGAGGTGTAGACCTTTTGCCCCATCTGTCTAATGACCTGGCTTCCCTTTCAGAAGGAATAGGGTTTTAGCTGTGGTCGAGGCTACTGCCCTGGGACCCTGGGATATAGTTTCGGGGTCTGCAAGTGGGGCCTTGTAAAGGTGGTGATGAGTGTCTGGTACCCTGTAAAATCTGTCTGGTTTGGCAGGGGCTGGAGGTAAGGAATCTGGTGCAGAGCAGACATCATTGAAGGCATCGTCCACCACAGAGAGGACAGGAGGTATAGCTAAGGGCCTGTGCTGTGGAAGGTGCAGAAAGGTCCTAAGTCTTTTTCTGGAGTCTGAGAAATCCTGCTGCTGCCATTGGAACTGCTCTCGCATAGCATGTAAGGTTTCCCCAAAGGAGAATTCTTCTGGTGGGGAAGCAGCTGGAATGGATTCTTCAGCATCTGAGTCTTCATAATTGGAGAAAGGAGCCTCTGGCTGGTCTGTTATGTCTGATTCATCGGCAGAATCATCAGAGGACACAGGCTCGGGGGGCTCTGCCCTGGGTCTCTTCTCTGGGGGCTGAGAGGCCCTGTCTGGGTGAGATTGAGATCCCTAATTAATGAAATTAAATCTTCTGCCAGAGTAAGCATTTGTGAACTAGAAGAGGGCCTGGTTGTAGGGGTTTAACAGGCACTGTTTTAGTAGTTTTGGCTGCTTTAGCCCTGGCAAAGGCCTTAATGGACATGGCTGCTGGAGGCGTAGCAGCACCACGTGCTGGGGTAGAGACATCCAAGGGAATGGTGTCTGATAAGTCAGTGGCAACCACCGTAGTGGATAAAATTTCTGAGGCCGATTCAAGAGAAGTAGCAGGGGCCTCAGTGGTAGTGATAGATTCAGCTGTACTTTGATCAGTTTTCTCGGTTTCGCCGAAACCGAGACACTCGCGATTTGCTTAACCATGGTTTCGGCCGAAACCGCGGATCATGAGTGTCGGTCTTTATCTTTGCGTTTTTAGCAGTTTGGGTAGTCGGAGGATCCGGCGGCATAATATACGCAAAATCAGAACCGAAAAACTATTCAGCAAACTCCGACCGACGCCTAAGCGTTCGTCGGTTGAATGAAGCACAGGCCTAACAGGCTGCTACGTCGTGGGCTGGGCCTAAACAAGGCAGACAATAAGAGTGGAAATCTTTATGAGGTATTTGTTTCCCACAGGTTAAACAATTATTAACTTTTTCTGACATCGGCTGAGGCAAGAAAGAGTCCCCAACGGGTACTTAGCTTTAGAAGTCTTGAAGTAGTATTCGGTAGAAGTAATCTCTGGATCCGACCGACCGGCACTTGCGAACAGCTTCTGCTTGGCGCCACGCGCAAGAAAGACTGAGGAAAATGGCGTGGGCTGTTGCCTTTATACCCGAAGACCAACAGAGATGACGTCGGGTGAAGTGCGACATCAGCCGAAGCCGGACCCGGACTTTGGAATCCGGCCGACTGAAGGGCTGCCTGACGACAGGACAACCCAGTTGTTATGACTGCAGATGCATCCATGAAGGACATCATAAATAGTTTCCTCACAACCTAACTACAGATATATGTATATATATATATATATATATATATATATATATATATATATATATATATATAAAAGCACACTTTTTATCAGCCAAGAGAGTGGTTTATTGTGCTGTAAAACACTGTGTATTGGTATACATGTTAAATACATGTACACATGTTAAATTCACATCCCTTCCCCCATCAGTGTGACATTCGAGCTGGTCCTGCCCTACTTAGTAGCTGTCATAATAATATAACCCTTATGTACTTTAAATAAAACTAATAATGATATGGTAACCTCTTATTTAACCAGAATATTAAGTCTGTGATTTTATCCAAGACAATATACTGCATGGCTGGAAATATAAAAACCTTAGACCAGGCATGAGCAAACTACAGCCCGGGGGCCACATGCGGCCCGTTAAACGTTTTGATTCGGCCCGCCAAACTTGAAAAAAATTAATAAATTAACCTTGTTAATGTTTTATTTCCCCTGCAATTCTGATGTTTCGTCACTAGATGGCGCACTCTAGATATATTGGCTTTGTTGAGGTGAAGCGTAGGCCTATTACTCCACGTTTGCACTTTACCCTTTGACCCACCGCCCCTCTATGAAGATGAGCGGACCCAAGAAAAGGAAAGTGGACAGAGAATGTCGAGTGTTCAATAAGGAGTGGACAACTAAATATTTTTTCACTGAACACCGATCATAGATTCTATGCTGAGTGTGCTGTCCTTCCTATGGAAATGCAGTTAAAAACTACAAATGAGATGCAGGTACCTGTTCTCAGACATGCAGAGAAAAACTTCCCTTTGTCACCATTACACCCACTAACACTAGAAATATGACATTATAAATTAAGTACTTTTCCAATAAAATGTAAATGTAGAGATGAGGAATGGGAATGCAAGACAGCCACAGACAAACTGGAGGCTTAATTTAGATGTTCTGTACTTCTCGCTTACAGTAAAAAGTTACTGGTTTTATTATATTCCTGTACCAAATGCATGAACAAAAACAGCATATGAAAATTATAATGCACAGACTCAGTGGTACAATGTAGTGAAACTTTCTGTGTCTTCAGCTCATCTCAAGACAAATGCAGAGAGACACACACATGCACACACATACATGTTTGCTCACACTTGGCGTGAGCACTTACACCACAAATTGAATAAAAGGAACAGGACAAGTACATCTGCATCTCCTACCGTTTTTGAAAAAAAAGACAGTCAGGAGGAGAGTGATGGTAATATCCTGAAGGATAACAGAACTTTCAGTGCTTTAAAATAAAATGGTCATTTATTTGATTTTCAGTGTTTAAAGACTCATTTCGAAGTCAGAGATTTTATTGTAATGCTTTTCTTCATTTTCATTGGAAATTAAAGCACATGTTTTCTCCATATCCCAAGATGTGTATTTTTCCCCCAATGAGGTGATGTTTTCAAAGCATGCCATCTATCTGCTCGTGTTCCGGCCCCTTTGTCAAATGTTAGAACTCAATGTGGCCCACGAATCAAAAAGTTTGCCCACCCCTGCCTTAGACCATTTGGAAATCTAAAAATGAATATAAATGTATACATTTTGCATGCAAAAGAATCCATTGTGCAAATCACATTCTATTTCCATAACCTATTGTTAACACAGACCACTTTCATCTTTCTAGACTTTTTCACATCTGTGTTGTGTACAAGAACCCTAAAAACTATCTACAAAAATGTTATTGTATAATTAGCTAGTATTGTTATCACACATCATTTCGAATAAAGTGGAAAAAAGAAGAAAAAGAAAAAAATGTATGATGATAGAAACAAAATATACACTATAATTAAAAATTATTTAACATGCTATTTAAACCAACTGGAAGAATAAAATAAAATAAAATTAGTCATGGAAACAATGTGGCAATTTTCCAGAACACTTAAGTGAACAGTAGTAGTTTAGTCCAGGCTTCCTAAATGAGTTTAGTTTTAATTGCCACACGAGTTCATGTTTCTCCAGCATATTCAGGATGTCGCCTTCAAAATCACCCATGTCTATGGGATCCAGTATCTGGAACTTAAAAATTTGTGCGTCTTTTATGAAGAGCAAGGTGTTTGGTTAGTGCATTATTTTTACATCCAGAGCGGATTTCTGCCAGATGACATGGAATCCTACGCTTAAGTTATTTACAGTCTTGTCCACATAAAATGCATCACATTCATTGTACTGTGCCCTATAAATTATAAAATACATCACATTCATTGCACTGTGCCCTATAAATTATAAAATGCATCACATTCATTGCACTGTGCCCTGTAAATTACTTTTGTAGTATTAGAGTCAACCCCTGCACTGGTCTTCATGATTTCTTTAAATAAGGATAAGGGCAATAAAAACTATCACCATGCTGCATAAATATACAAAATGTACAATTAGCTTCACATCTTTCAGTGCTTCTGTCATACAGTCTAGGTTTAAATTCAACAAAACTTCTAAAGTTCCTGGCCTTCTTGTAAACAAAGGATGGGGCTTCACAAAGTTATTCTCTGAGGAATTTCTGAGCATTCTCCTGCTGGGAAGGTTGAATGAAGGTGCTTCAGTCCATTTCAGTTCTGTAATGGGTTCCAGATGTTTTTTTAACATCCGACTTTCATAGCCTCTCCCTAGGAAATCATTCTTTTAAGTAGTTCTGCTTTCCCAACAATGGTTCCATCTCTGTGGTAATTCTAGCCAATCTATAGCCCAGGGACTTCACCACATTATACTTGTTTTTTGCAGGATGCAGACTTTTATTGTGGAGCAATAAGTTAACCCTAGCAGGTTTTCTGGATAGATCAGTGGTGATTCTGTTATTGTTATCATCCTGTCATCCTAAACTACTACAAATATTTCAGAAATGTTATGAAAGTCTGTATAAAGCAGAGAAATATGGAAATCAAGAAAACGTACAAATGTAAATGTTTATGGAAGAATTAACTATGCCAAGGTTAGAGGAGATAAAAATGGTGATGTATAACCAATCTGCAGGAAATTGCCTGGGAACAGATGGCATTCCTGTGGAAGTTTGGAAGCTATGAAGGAAAAAACAATGAAAGTTCTGGAAGGTTTTAACAGTATTTTAAGAGAAGTACCAACATCCTGGAAGAAATCAGTGGTAGCTGTAATACCTAAAGATAGTAAAGATCCATTGCATCTAGCTTCATACAGGCCCATTTCAATACTAAATCATGACTATAAAGTGTTTATGTTTATAATGGCTAAAAGAATGGCAAAAGTGATGCCAAAAATTGATAGATATGAATCAGTGCGGTTTTGTGGAGGGAAGGCAAACATTTGATAACATTAACAAAACACTGATGATCCAGAAGGAAGCAGAATATAAGAAAATACCACTGTTGGTGGTTCTTGATGCAGTGAAAGCATCTGATAGAGTAAGCTGGGACTTCATGAGCACAGCAATGGAAGTAGTTGCTTTCCCTGATAAAATTCTAAGGTTGATTATGAGTATATATGAGGGATCGGAGGCAAAAATTAAAGTGGGTGGGGTCCTCTGATAATTTCTGCTCGAGTCAAGCAACCAGGCAGGGTGTCCTCTTTCTCCTTTGTTGCTTGCATTACATTTAGAACTGTTGGCAAAGAAAATAAGGGACTCAGAAACTCAAGTATATAATTGGTATGGTAGTCAAGAAAAGCTGGCTATATTTGCAGATATTATTTTATACCTGACAAAAAGTACAGTTTTGTACCTACCATAAATGTAGATGTCCGAACAGGATAGCATCTGCAGTCATACCAAATGGGTTGTCCTGTCGTCAGGCAGCCCTTCGGTCGGCCGGATTCCAAAGTCTGGGTCCGGCTTCGGCTGATGTCGCACTTCACCCGACGTCATCTCTGCTGGTCTTCGGGTATAAAGGCATCAGCCGACGCCATTTTCCTCAGTGTTTCTTGCCCCAGATGCCAGTTGCCCTCTAGGAAAGCTAAATTTTGGATAAATGCCAATGTTTCCAAAATAGTAGAAGGCAAACACAAAAATAAGCATGTATGTACATATATACAAACAAATACACCATAAGGGACTCCCCAGCTAGCTATTAGGAGGGTAAATACCTAGGAGTACCACAGAGGGAAGGAGGGTGGGTAATCCTGACTGCAGATGCTATCCTGTTCGGACATCTACATTTATGGTAGGTACAAAACTGTACTATGTCCTTCAAGGATGCATCTGCAGTCATAACAAATGGGTAGAATACCATAGCCAAACTAGGGGAGGAGGAAGAAGAATTATGGTGTAGTTAGGATCCCTTGCAATACAGCAGTGGCAAACCCTGCTCGGGATCTAGAGTATAGAGGTAAATTATAATGCTTGGCAAATGTATGCACGGAGGTCCAAGTAGCCGCCTCAATAATGTCCTTGGTTGCCACTCCTCATAAGAAAGCTGTGGTAGTGGCTGTAGCCCTTGTAGAATGAGGTCTTATGTTCTGTGGAACTGGTTTTCCATAGTAGGAGTAACGGAATCTTATGCAATTTTCTATCCATTTGGAGATTGTCTGTTTGGAAATTGCTTTTCCTTCCCTTCCTGTTGCATAGGCTACTAAAAGCTGGTCAGTTTTTCTGTTACTTTTGGTTCTGTCCAGGTAGTAGCGTAACTGTCTATGTACATCCAAGGTATGCAGCAGCCTTTCCCCCCTGTTCTGTGGATTGGGAAAGAAGGTAGGTAGGTGGATTGCCTGGTTTAAAGACACTCTGGATACCACCTTAGGCAAAAATGTAGGATTAGTTCTCATGGACACTATCTTGATGGAAGATTAGGAAGGGTTGTACTGCCATTAAGGCCTGTAGTTCCGAAACCCTCCTTGCTGAAGTAATTGCCAGTAGGAAAGCAGTTTTCCATGATAGGTGTTGAAGATCTGCTGTTGCTGCTGGTTCAAATGGAGGGAGTGTCAATTTTTCTAGCACAAAGTTCAAGTCCCATGCTGGTAATGGTGGTTTCCTAGGAGGTTTTACATTCTTGATCCCTCTGAGGAATTGCCTGAGTAGAGGATGCGAAAAGACAGGTGGATCGAAGCTGTATTCTGCGGAAATAGCTGATGCATGTATCTTGATGGAGGAATAGGACAGGCCCGTATGTAGAAGCTCTGCCAAGTACTCCAGGATGTTAGCAATATCTATGTTTGAGACATCTTTTCCTCTTTCAGTACTCCAAATGACAAACCTTTTCCATTTTCCTGCATAGTTCCTTCTTGTTGAAGGTCTGCGGGCTTCAAGGATAATGTCTTTAACCCTTTGGGATAAGTCTGGGTTAGTTGCTGTTATGTGATGTTCCAGGCAGTCAGTTGCAAGGTTTTTAGGTTTGGGTGCATGATGTTGTAGTTGTTCTGAGTTAAAATCAAAGGCATCAGGGGTATTGGCCACATTCTCCCCTGAGACATGCTCCTCAGCAAAGGATACCAGTGTTGTCTTGGCCAATTCCGAGCTATCAGAATTATCCTTGGATGTTCCTCTTTGATTTTCAGTAGTACCTTGTGCATCAAAGGAAGAGGTGGAAATGCATATGCTGTCAGGCCTTTCCAACTGAAGGATAGAGAGTCCACCTTCCATGCTAGTGGGTGGCATGTCCTTGTGCAGAATTTTTTGAGCTGGTGATTGAGTGGGGATGCGAATAGGTCTATTTGTGGCATTCCCCATTTCTTTGTGATGGCCTTGAAGATGTCCGGGTGTAGCATCCATTCGTGAGCATCCAAGGTGGTTCTGCTTAACATGTCTGCTAGGGTGTTTTCTTTTCCCGGCACAAATATTGCCTGTAACTGGATGTTGTAGCTCAGAGCCATATTCCAAAGGTCCAGAGTCATTCTGCATAGGGGTATGAATGAGTGCCTCCCTGTTTGTTGATGTACCACATGACTGTGGTGTTGTCTGTCCTTATCATTAAATGGCCTTCTTTGAGGAATGGTTTGAATTTCTGGATTGCTAGTTTTACTGCCAGCATTTCTTTTGGTTTATGTGCAGGTGCAGCTGGTCTGGAGTCCACAATCCTTGTATGCACTTGTCCAACATGTGCGCCCCCCAGCCTAGGTCTGAGGCGTCCGTTGTGATGGTTTGGTTTGCTTGAAAGTTGTGGAAGGGCAAGCCTGGGTTTGACTGGCATGCTTGAGCCCACCATAGGAACTCTTGTTTCAGGCATGGGATTAGTGAGATTTCGGTTTCTAAGCTGTGCCTGTGTTGAGACCATAAATTCTTTAGGTACCACTGTAGTTTTCTCATATGCAGTCTGGCATGGGGGACCAGGATTATGCATGATGCCATGAAGCCCAAGGCCTGCAGTACTTTTCTTGCTGTTAGTTTGTGCTGCTTTGTTAATGCCAAGAAGTAAAGAGGGAGTTGTGCTTGTTTTTCTGCAGTTAGGAATGCCATTTGTTTTACTGTGTCCAATTCCGCACCCAAGAATGTTCTTGTCTGGGATGGTATCAGTCTTGACTTTTTTAAATTGACTGTGTATCCCAGGGCTTGTAGTAAGCAAATGACTCTTTGTAAATCTGTTGTCAGCTTGCTTTTGTTGTCCGCTTGTAACAGGCAGTCGTCCAGGTATGGATAAATTTGGATTCCCTGTAGCCTGCAATGAGCGATTACTGATGCCAGGCATTTTGTGAATACTCTGGGCAGTAGATAAGCCAAAGGGCAATGCTGAGAATTGATAATGCTCTGATCCTGCAAGAAATCTGAGGTATCTTCTGCAATTTGGTCGTATGGGGACGTGCAGGTATGCCTCCTTGAGATCTAGAGTTACCAGCCAACACTCCTTGCCCAGCATGGGAAGAAGTTGCTGTAGGGTCAGCATTTTGAATTTTGGTACAATGATGTATGTGTTTAAGACGGACAGGTCGAGAATAGGTCTCCAACTTTTCTCTTTTCTTGGTACTAGGAAGAGTCTGGAGTAGAATCCTTTGCCCTGTTGTGTTATTGGTACTCTTTCCACAGCTCTCATCTTTGTTAATTGAGCTATCTGCTTTAGAGCTTCTGTTTTTGATTTGGAGGTAGGTTTGGCATTCCTCTTTTTACTGGTAAGGTGTGGAAGTGGAACCTGTAGCCTTGGTCTATGGTTTGCAAAATCCACTTGTCTTTTGTGATATAGTGCCAATTTTTCGAAAATAAGGCTAACTTTCCGCCTAAAGGTGCTGCTATTTGCTCCCTGGTAGGCGGTGTCAGAGTCAAGTCACTGTGATTGTCCTGTTGCAGTGGCAGTGGTTGTGTATGTGCCTCTCTGGTTACTGCCTTGCCACTGGCGTCCTCTATAGGCACCTCCTCTGGATTGATTTCTGCCTCTAGAGCGTCTATTCCTGCCTCTTTGAGATTTTGAGGAGTCTGGAAAGGACCAATTTTTGGCAGGCCAGTTCCTGCTAAACCTTGGGGGCTGAACCTGTAAGAAATCCTTAACTGTTTGTACAGATTTTGCCTTCTCTTCCATTTTCTTCATTACTTGCTGAGCAGGTGTACCAAATAGACTGGCCTTATCCATAGGAGCATCTAACAGCTTTGCTTTAACATGATCCGGCAAAACCTGTTCCTTCAACCATGCATGCCTTCTTATCACTGTGCCAGTCATGGCTGATCTAAATGAAGCCTCCAGTGCATCATAGCCACATTTTAAAGAATGGTTACTAACCTGCTGAATGTTATTCACCATTTCTAAAACATATTTCTTATCTAAGGAGTCATCAGAGGACAGCTTCTTAGTTAACTGATCAAGCATGAACTCTTGGTATTGGATCATGTGAAACTGACAATTTAAAGCTCTAGCTGAGAGAGTAGCAGAGGTGTAAACTTTTTTCCCCCCATCTCTCTAAGGACCTGGATTCCCTTTCAGAAGGGAGAGGGTTTTTTGCTGAGGTCGAAGCTACTGCCTTAGGCCCCTGGGATATAGTCTCAGGATCTGCAAGTGGGGCCTTGTATAGGTGGTGATGAGTGTCTGGCACCCTGTAAAATCTATCTGGTTTGGCAGGGGCTGGAGGTAAAGTATCAGGAGCAGTGCAAACATCATTAAATGCATCATCCACAACAGGCAGAACTGGAGGTATAGCTAAGGGCCTATGTTGTGGTAAGTGCAGAAAGGTCCTAAGACTTTTTCTTGAATCTGAGAAATCTTGTCCCTGCCATTGGAATTGTTCTCTCATGGCATGTAAGGTTTCCCCAAAGGAAAATTCCTCTGGTGGAGAGACAGATCGAATGGATTCTTCAGCATCGGAATCTTCATAAGTAGAAAAAGGAGCCTCTGGCTGATCTGTAATGTCTGAGTCATCCGAAGAATCATCAGAGGACACTGGCTCGGGGGGCTCTGCTCTAGGTCTCTTTTCTGGAGGCTGAGAGGCCCTGTCTGGGTGAGATTAGGATCCCCTAATTAAGGAGATTAAATCCTCTGCCAGAGTAAGCATTTGTGAACTAGAAGTGGGCCTATGTGAGGGGGTCTTAACAGGCACTGATTTAACAGTTTTGTCTGCTTTAGCCCTGGCAAAGGCCTTTATAGACATGGCTGCAGGAGGCCTAGCAGCACCACGTGCTGGGGTAGAGACATCCAAAGGGATGGTGTCTGATAATTCACTAGGAACCACAGTAGTAGGCAAAATGTCAGAGGCCGATTCAACTAAGGTAGCAGGAGCCTCAGTAGTAGTCATGGATTCGGCTGAAGATTGACCCGTTTTCTCGGTTTCGGCCGAAACAGAGACACTCGTGGCTTGCTTAACCGTGGTTTCGGCCGAAACCGCGGACCGCGAGTGTCTGTCTTTTTCTTTGCGTTTTTTAACAATTTGGGTAGTCGGAGGATCCGACGGCATAATGTACGCAAAATTTGAGCCGAAAAACTGTTCAGCAAACTCCGACCGACGCCTAAGCGTTCGTCGGTTGAAGGAAGCACAGGCTAAACAGGCTGCTACGTCGTGGTCTGGGCCTAAACAAGGTAGGCAGTAAGAGTGGAAATCTTTATGAGGTATTTGTTTCCCACAAGTTAAACAGTTATTTACTTTTTCTGGCATCGGCTGAGGCAAGAAAGAGTCCCCAACGGGGTACTTAGCTTTAGAAGTCTTGAAGTAGTATTCGGTAGTAGTAAGCCCTGGATCTCACCGACCGTCACTTGCGAAGAGGTTCCGCTTGCGGGGCCACGCGGCAAGAAAGACTGGGGAAAATGGCGTCGGCTGATGCCTTTATACCCGAAGACCAGCAGAGATGACGTCGGGTGAAGTGCGACATCAGCCGAAGCCGGACCCAGACTTCGGAATCCGGCCGACCGAAGGGCTGCCTGACGACAGGACAACTCATTTGTTATGACTGCAGATGCATCCTTGAAGGACATCCAGAAAGGGACATTACAGTATTGAGGAACATTTTAAGACTGTTTCAAATCTTTTCAGAATGCAAAATTAACAATGTTAAAACAAAGGCAATACCAGTAAATTATGAACCCGCACACAAATTGGGTCCAGCAATATCCATATTTATGGGGACATGATAAAATGAAGCATTTAGGAGTATAGATTAAAAATAACTCCATTGTGGGGACTAAAGGTACATGGGAGGAGACTAAACAGAATACAACACAAAAATTGAGAAGCTAGAAAAAAGTTATGTCTTACCATAACGTTTCATCTGTGTTGGACATCTTTGTTCATTCATTACAAATAGGACCTCGGTTCCGTCCTCGAACCGATACGGCAGTTTCCAAGCTCGCGCCAGCCAAAAACTCTCAGCTAAGACCTACCCAAAATGCCACTCAGGTTCATAGGTTCATAGATTAGTACTAAGCTAACTGCCCTTGCAAGCCATTTTAAGCCTAGCCAATTATCCCTTGTGAGACTCAAACTCTGCACCTTGTGTTTGTAAGGCAAACACCTTAACCATTAGGCCACCCTCCCCCCTTAGTTACTCCAGATCAAGTTTGCCCACCCTTAGATAATAGATGCAGTAACAGAATAAAATAGTAAGAGGCTCTGTCTGAGCAAATATCCTAACCAGAAGTTCCTAAAGTCCACCAGGAGTCCAGACAGGGGAAAAGAGGGTGGGAAGTAATGAATGAACAAAGATCTACAACACAGATGGAACGTTATGGTAAGACATAACTTCTTTATCTAATGTTGTAAATCTTTGTTCATTCATTACAAATAGGACAGAGTCCCCAGTTACTTGAGTCCTAGGTGGTCCTAAGGAAGGATATTACTGAGCACCACAGAACCAAAAGATGCTCGTCCCCTGGAGGCCAAATCCATTTTGCAATGAGATATAAAAGTATGAAGTCTTGCCCAAGTGACTGCTGCGCAGATATCATCCATAGAGGCTCTGGAATGAAATGTATAGAAGTAGCCATAGATCTGGTAGAAAGAGCCCTTATTCTTGAAGGTAAGGATAGCTTATTCTGCTGGTAGATAAAGGTAATGACGTTTCTAAGCCAGGAGGATAAAGTCACTTTGGAAACAGATTTACCCAATCTGGGTCCTGCAAAGGCCACAAACAACTGATCTGTTTTCCTGAAAGATTCAGTCCAGTCCAAATAACGATGAAGGTGCCGATGCACATCAAGGGTGTGCAAAAGGTACTCCCCTCTGTTAGAATGCTGAAGGAAGAAAACCGGCAGGTCAATAGATTGGTTAATGGAAAAGCCAGAAATGATCTTGGGCAAGAAAGAAGGGTCAGTACGAAGGGACACCCTATCAGTGTGTAAGATCAAGTAAGGAATCTTGACACTCGAAGCCTGCAGCTCAGATACTCTTCCTGCCGAGGTAAGTGCTACTAGAAAGTAAGGTTTTCCACGACAAAAAGTTCAAATCACATGAATCAAAAGGCTCGAAAGGAGAACCTGTGAGAGACTGAAGTACCAAAGTCAAGTCCCAGGGTTCTAAGGGAGGCCTGACCGGAGGTTTAACGTGTAATACTCATTTCAGAAAAGTCTTGCATAGATAGTGTGACATAACTGAAGAACTATCAAGACCATTATGAAAATCGGCGATAGCTGCTAAATGTACAGAGATCATCGAAGCTGAGGCTCTTGCATGCAAAAGAGTAGTCAGGTATTGTAGGATCTTCTGAACAGGCATAGAGAAAGGGTCTAAGTTCTGATCTTTGGTCCAAATAGAGAACCTAGTCCATTTACTAGAATAAACTTTCCTGGTGGAAGGTCTGTGTGAAGCCAGAAGAATTTCACGAACAGTAGATGGGATTTCAGGCAGCCTGGCAATCACTGGAAGTGAAGGAACTAAGCTGTGAGCTTGCGACTGTGCAGGTTCGGAAGAATCAGTCCCAGAGGATGAGATAACAGATCTTGGGAATGATCTAGTATCGACTGGACTGTGAATCAGATGAGGCCATAGAAATGGGAACCAGACTTGATGGGGCCAGTAGGGGGCAATGAGGATCACTCTGCTTCTGAACCTCTGAGCTTTCTGGAGAAATTTTGGAATGAGGGGAAAGGCATATAGAAGACCCGGTGGCCAATCGTGCATTAGAGCGACCCTCGGTGGTTCCCCCTGAGGGGGGATCAGGGCAAAGTAGCTTCTGCATTTGTAGTTGGGGGGGGGCAAACAGGTCGCAGCAAGGCTTGCCCCAGCATTGGAAAATCCGATCTGCTGTTACAGGGTTGAGGGACCACTCGTGAGACATCAATATGTTCCTGCTCAGATTGTCTGCAATAAGGTTGGAACTCCCAGGAGTGTGTGTTGCTATAAGGAAGTGGTTGGAAGCTATCGCCCAGTGCCAAATCCTCATGACTTCCCGACACAGGGGGTAAGACCTGGTTCCCCCTTGCTTATTGATATACCAGACGACTGACATGTCGTCTGAATTGCAATAGTCCCAGAGGGTAGGGATGCATGGAACGTTTGCAATGCTAAAAGAACAGTTCCAGAACATTTATGCGCAAATTGGCCTCCATGGGGGACCAGGTGCCTTGGACAGTCTTTCCCTGGAAATGCCCCCCCCAAAAGGGAAGCGTCCGTGGGCTGGGGAAGACAAAACGATGGACACCAAATATTCGTCTGTGTGTTCATCTACCATAACATTTCTTCCTTGCAACGGTTTGAAAGATGTATCATGTGGTCGAGTGGGTAAATTAGCAACGACCATTGTGTGGAAAGGAGACACTGTAGGATTCGCATGTGCAGTCTCGCCAGTGGTACCAACATATGAAGCCTAAGAGTTGCAGTACAAGAAGTGCTAGTAAATAGGTCTGAGGATAAAAGTTTTGGACTTGGTGCATTATTTTCAAAAGCCTGTGAGGGGGAGAGAAGCTTGATATGATGTTGTGTCGAAGACCGCTTCAATGAATTCCAGTGTCTTCATTGGAGACATTTGAGATTTGTCCTGGTTGATTGTAATCCCCAAGCAGAGAGCGAGACCTTGAGTGTAAGGAGATTCCTGGTCGGAGCAATAAGGAGCCAATCGTCTAAATAGGGAAACACCAGAGATCCTTGTAGTCAAAGATGAGCTACCACAACTGCCATGCATTTGGTGAACAATCAAGGGGCTGTCGAGATACCGAATGGCAGTGCCCGAACTGGTAATTATTGGCTCCCAGCCGGTAGCAGAGAAACCTCCGGGAGCAGTGATCCATCTTTATGTGGTAGTACATGTCCTGGAGGTCTATAGAACACATCCAGTTATCCCTCCCTAGGAAGGCAAGAATGGACTGTATCGTGACCATCCAAAATTTTTGAGGTTTGATAAATTTGTTCAATACGCTGAGATCCAGGATTGGTCTCCAGTCCCCTGTCTTTTATGCCACTAAAAAGAACCTCGAGTAAAACCGGGATCCTGTCTGGTCTGGTGGTACTGGTTGTATGACTCTTTTCCTTAGCAGCTTTTCTATTTCTAAGGCTGCTAATTCCCTCTGATTGGGTGGTAAATCGGGGATTCGTTTGACGGGTCTGGGAGTTAAACTGAATGGTATTTGGTAGCCTCTGGATATTATTCTCTGCGCCCAAACATCGGTAGTAATAAGATGCAGAGAAAAACGTCCCCTGACTGCTTCCAGAGGAAAGCAATCGGGCCGCTGCTGAGTGCTGGTAGGCTCTGCCGGAGAAAGAAGCTCTAGCACCCTGGTTACTCAGACCCCCTCTATCGCAAAAGGGACATCTTCCATGCGAGTTGCCCCCCTCTGTCCCGGGGGGATTGTTCACCACAAGTGTCACGAAAAGGTCCTTGGGATTTCTTGAACCACATTTTTCCTCCCTTCTGGCTCCTGGAGTAGGACCTCTGGGGGTTGGAAAGGCGTATGCCCACAGCAGACAAGGTCTTTCCGTCTTTCTCACTACGTGTAAGTGTGTCTCATACTTTGGGTCCAAAGAGTGCAGATTCATTAACAGGTTCATTGACGAAGGAAGATTTAAAGGGGTCTGCGAAGTCACACAACCACATTCAAGCATTACGTCTCATGACAACGCCTGATGCGACCGCTCGAGCTGCCCCCTTGGTGGAGTGAGATGTTAAATGCATCGAGGATTTGAGATGGATTCAAGGGTAGCTAGCTGCGAGGCGACAGTATCACGCACCTCATCAGGCAGTACCCCACCAAAGAGGAAGACATTTCGGAAATTAGGTCTCTTTGAAGGCGAGTAAAGTGTGCCACATAGTTCAGCGACCGAATGGCAAATGTCACTGAAGCATAGGTCTGTTTCCCTAGTCTGTCCATGGTCCAGGACTCTGTCTGGGGGACAGACAGAGGAACTACCTTCTGCCGGTTCCCTCTTGGTGGCCACCACCATGACCATAGAATCAACTGTCAACTGCTACGACCAGTGGGGCTGGTCTTCAGGTGTAAATAAAATTTTTGTCTGGCCTCTGAGGGACAAGTTCTACGTTGTCAAAGGCCTTCCAGGCACGCTGCTCAATGAGTTTGCTCAATGAGTTTAACAAGGTTATTTGTCGGTGGGGTCACCCAGGAAGTAGACGGCTGGGCATGGAAGGCCTGCAGGAACACAGATTCCTCAGAAGAAGGGTTATAGGACTTCTAGTCTCCCCGCTGCTTGAGGATTTCGAGAATGTCTCCAAATGAGATGTCATCTGGGAGAGACAGTGGGGACCCTTCCCCCTCATCACAATCAGTGTTTTCAGTGATAGATTCCCCCCGGTGAATCAAAGTGCTTCCTCTTGCACCATTTCCTCCGGGGTGGCTCCCCAGTGGGATCTTCTGAGGAGGACTCCGGAGAAGGGGTTCCCTTCAAAGAGGGGTTCTTGTGACTCCCGTGCCAGGGGTCCTGAAATAGAGGGTTGGGAGAGGTGCATGCTAGGAGAGGGTTCTGATACTGATGTCATTGGTGCTGACTGCGAGTCCACTACCTGTACAGCAGGCCCACCTGAGCAGGGATGGGAGTCCAGAAAGTACAGTTTTGTACCTACCATAAATGTAGATGTCCAATTGGAATGCATCTGCAGTCCTTACAAATGGGTTGTCCTGTCATCAGGCAGCCCTTCGGTCGGCCGGATTCCAAAGTCTGGGTCTGGCCTCGGCTGGTGTCGCACTTCACCCGACGTCATAGCTGCAGTTCTTCGGGTATAAAGGCATCAGCCGATGCCATTTTCTTCAGTGTTTCTTGCCCCAGATGCCAGGTGCCCTCTTGGAAGGCTAAATTTGGATAAATGCCAATGTTTCCAAATAGTAGAGAGCAAACACAAAAAATAAGCATGTATGTACATATATACAAACAAATACACCATAATAGATCCCCCCCCAGCTAGCTATAAGATGGGCAAATACCCTAGAAGTACCACAGAGGGGAAGGCGGGTGGGTAAATCCTGACTGCAGATGCATTCCTATCGGACATCTACATTTATGGTAGGTACAAAACTGTACTATGTCCTTCAAGGATGCATCTGCAGTCCTTACAAATGGGTAGAATACCATAGCCAAACCAGGGGAGGAGGAAAGAAGAGATTATGGTGTAGTTAGGATCCCTTGCAAAACAGCAGTGGCAAAACCTGCTCGGGATCTAGAGTATAAAGGTAAGTTATAATGCTTGGCAAATGTATGCACGGAGGTCCAAGTAGCAGCCTCTATAATGTCCTTGGTAGGCACTCCTCGTAAGAAAGTTGTGGTAGTGGCTGTAGCCCTTGTAGAGTGAGGCCTGATGTTCTCTGGAGTTTTCTTTCCATGGTAGGAATAACAAAATCTAATGCAATTTCCTATCCACTTGGAGATTGTCTGTTTTGAAATTGCTTTTCCTTCCCTTCCTGTTGCATATGCTACCAGTAGTTGGTCAGTTTTTCTATTGCCCTTGGTCCTGTCCAGGTAGTAGCGTAACTGTCTATGTACATCTAAGGTATGCAACAGTCTTTCTCCCCTGTTCTGTGGGTTGGGGAAGAATGTAGGTAGGTGGATAGCCTGATTTAAAGATACTCTGGATACCACCTTAGGCATGAAAGTAGGATTTGTTCTCATGGACACTCTATCTTGATGGAAGATCAGGAAGGGTTGCACTGCCATTAATGCCTGTAGTTCAGATACCCTTCTTGCTGAAGTGATTGCCAGCAGGAAAGCAGTCTTCCATGATAAGTATTGTAATTCTGCTGTTGCTGCTGGTTCGAACGGAGGAAGTGTCAATTTTTCTAGCACAAAGTTCAAGTCCCATGCTGGCAATGGTGGTTTCCTAGGAGGTTTTAAATTTTTAATTCCTCTCAGAAACTGCCTGAGCAGAGGATGCGAGAAGACAGGAGGATCAAAGCTGTATTCTGCTGAAATTGCTGATGCATGTATCTTGATGGAAGAATAGGACAGGCCTGTGTGGAAGAGCTCTGCCAAGTATTCCAGTATGTTGGCTATGTTTACCAGTGACACATCTTCTCCCTTTGCAGTATTCCAAATGAGATATCTTTTCCATTTTGCTGCATAATTTTTCCTTGTTGAGGGTCTGCGAGCCTCAAGGATAATGTCTTTAACCCTTTGTGATAAATTTGGGTTAATTGATCTTATGTAATGTTCCAGGCAGTCAGCTGCAGAGTTTTCAGGTTTGGAAGAAGGATGTTGTAGTTGTTCTGTGTTAACAGCAATGGAACCAGGGGTAGTGTCCATATTTGTTCCCGAGACATGCTCCTTAGTAATGGGTACCAATGTTGCCTTGGCCAGTCTGGAGCTATCAGAATGATCCTTGGATGGTCTTCTTTGATCTTCAATAGCTCCTTGTGCATCAAAGGAAGTGGTGGGAATGCATATGCTGTCAGGTTTTTCCAACTGAATGATAGGGAGTCCACTTCCAAGCTAGTGGGTGGTACGTCCTTGTGCAGAATTTCTTTAGTTGGTGATTGCGAGGGGATGCAAATAAGTCTATTTCTGGGAGTCCCCATTTTCTTGTAATGGCTTTGAATATGTCCGGATGCAGCATCCATTCGTGGGCATCCGTGGTAGTCCTGCTTAATATGTCTGCTAGAATGTTTTCTTTTCCTGGTACAAAAATTGCTTGTAACTGAATGTTGTAGCTCAGAGCCACATTCCATAGGTCCAGTGCCATCCGGCATAGAGGGTATGAATGTGTGCCTCCCTGTTTGTTGATGTACCACATAACTGTGGTGTGTCTGTCCTTATCATCAACTGACCCTCTCGGAGAAATGGTCTGAATGTCTGGATTGCCAATTTTACTGCCAGCATTTCCTTTAGATTTATGTGTAGGTGCAGCTGGTCTTGAGTCCATAAGCCTTGTATGCACTTGCCCAGCATGTGGGCCCCCCAACCGAGGTCTGAGGCATCCGTCGTGATGGTTTGGCTTGGTTGAATGCTGTAGAAGGGCAATCCTGTGTTTGATTGACAGGCCTGGGCCCACCATAGGAACTCTTGCTTCAGGCATGGGATTATTGGAATTTTGGTTTCTAGGCTGTGCTTGTGTTGAGACCATAAATTCTTTAGGTACCACTGTAGCTTTCTCATATGCAGTCTGGCATGAGGGACCAGTATTATGCAGGATGCCATGAAGCCCAGGGCTTGCAGTACTTTTCTTGCTGTTAGATGGTTCTGCTTTGTTAATGCCAAGAAGTAGAGAGGTAGTTGCTCTTGCTTTTCTGCAGTTAGGAATGCCATTTGCTTTGATGTGTCCAGCTCTGCACCCAAAAAGGTTATTCTTTGGGATGGTATCAGCCTTGACTTTTTTATGTTGACTGTATATCCCAGGGCCTGTAGCAGGTAAATGACTCTTTGTAAGTCTTCTGTTAGCTTGTTTTTGTTGTCCGCTTGTATCAGGCAGTCATCCAGGTAGGGGTAAATTTGGATTCCTTGAAGCCTGCAATGAGCAATTACTGATGCCAGGCATTTCGTGAACACTCTGGGCGCAGTAGATAAGCCAAAGGGCAATGCTGAGAATTGATAATGCTCTGATCCTGCAAGAAATCTGAGGTATCTTCTGCAGTTTGGTCGTATGGGGACATGCAGGTATGCCTCCTTGAGATCTAGAGTTACCAGCCAAGACTCCTTGCCCAGCATGGGAAGAAGTTGCTGTAGAGTCAGCATTTTGAGTTTTGGAACAATGAGGAATGTGTTTAAAGCGGACAGGTCGAGAATAGGCCTCCATTTGTTCTCTTTTCTTGGTACCAGGAAGAGTCTGGAGTAAAATCCCTTTCCTTGCTCCATAGATGGTACCTTTTCCACAGCTCTCATCTTTAATAATTGAGATATTTGTTTTAGAGCTTCTCTCTTTTGATTTGGCGGTAGGTTTGGCATTCATCTCTTCCCTGGTAGAGTATGGAAGTGGAACCTGTAGCCTTGGTCTATTGTCTGTAAAATCCACTTGTCTCTTGTGATGTAATGCCAGTTTATTGAGAATAAGGCTAGCTTTCCGCCCAAGGGTGCTTCTAGTTGTTCCCTGGTAGGCGGTGCCAGAGCCAAGTCACTGTGATTGTCCTGTTGCAGTGGTGGTGGCTGTGTCTGTGCCTCGCTGGTTCTTACCCTGCCACTGGCGTCCCCTGTAGGCACCCCTGGATTGGTTTCTGCCTCTTGATCACCTATTCCTGCCTCTCTGTGCTTTAGAGGAGTCTGGAAAGGACCAAGTTTTGGAGGGCCAATTCCTGCTAAACCTCGGAGGTTGGACCTGTAAGAAATCTTTCACTGTTTGTACAGATTTTGCTTTCTCCTCCATCTTCTTCAGTACCTGTTGTGCAGGAGAACCAAAGAAATTGGCCTTGTCCATGGGAGCATCTAACAGTTTTGTTTTGACATGGTCCGGTAAGGCCTGCTCTTTCAACCATGCATGCCTTCTGATAACTGTACCAGTCATGGCTGATCTAAAGGAAGCCTCCAGTGCATCATAGCCGCATTTTAAAGAATGGTTACTAACTTGCTGAATGTTATGTACCATTTCCTGAACATATTTCTTATCAAAAGGTTCATCAGAGGACAGTTTTTTAGTTAACTGGTCAAGCATAAATTCTTGATATTGGATCATATGAAATTGACAGTTCAAGGCCCTAGCTGACAGAGTAGCAGAAGTGTAAACTTTTTTACCCCATCTCTCTAAGGACCTGGATTCCCTTTCTGAGGGGAGGGGATTTTTAGCAGAGGTAGTTGCTACAGCCTTAGGCCCCTGGGAGATAGTCTCTGGATCTGCAAAAGGAGCCTTATACAAATGGTGATGTGTGTCCGGGACCCTGTAGTAACTATCGGGCTTAGCAGGGGCCGGAGGTAAAGAATCAGGAGCAGTACAAGCATCATTAAATGCATCATCTACAACAGAAAGAACTGGAGGTATGGCTAAAGGCCTATGTTGCGGTAAATGCAAAAAGGTTCTAAGCCTTTTCCTGGAGTCTGAAAAATCTTGGCCCTGCCACTGAAATTGTTCCCTCATAGCATGCAAGGTTTCCCCAAAGGAAAATTCCTCAGGTGGAGAGGCAGAAGGGATGGACTCTTCAGCATCAGAGTCTTCGTAAGGAGAGTAAGGAGCCTCTGGAGGGTCTGTATTATCTGAATCATCAGAGGAATCATCTGTGGACACTGGCTCAGGGGGCTCTGCTCTAGGCCTCTTCTCTGGAGGTGGATGAGAGGCCCTGTCTGGATGAGGTTGGGATCCCCGGATTAAAGAAATAAGATCCTCTGCCAAGGAAAGCATTTGGGAACTGGAGCTGGGCCTGTGAGAGGGGGTCTTAACAGGCACAGTTTTTGTAGCTTTAGCTGCTTTAGCCCTGGCAAAGGCCTTAATGGACATGGCTGCAGGAGGCCTAGCAGCTCCACGTGCAGGAGTAGAGATATCCAAGGGAATAGTGTCAGATAATTCCTGAGAAACCGCAACCACAGGTTGGATTTCAGAAGCCGATTCCACCAGGTTAGAAGAGGCCTCGGTAGAAGGCATGTTTTCGGCTGAAGGAAGAACCGCTTGCTCGGTTTCAGCTGAAACCGAGACACTCGCGGTTGGCTTAACCGCGGTTTCGGCCGAAACCGCGGACCGCGAGTGTCGGTCCTTTTCCTTGCGTTTTTTGGATATTTGTGAAGTCGGAGGATCCGACGGCATAATATAAGCAAAATCAGTGCCAAAAAACTGCTCAGCAAATTCCGACCGACGTCTAAGCGTCCGTCGGTTAAAAGAAGCACAGGCTAGACAAGCTGCGATGTCGTGGTCTGGGCCTAAACAAGGTAAGCAGTAAGAGTGGAAATCTTTATGAGGTATTTGTTTCCCACAAGTTAAACAATTATTCACTTTTTCTGACATCGGCTGAGGCAAGAAAGAGTCCCCAACGGGGTACTTAGCTTTTTAGAAGTCTTCGAAGTAGTATTCGGTAGTAGTAATCTCTGGTTCTGACCGACCGGCACTTGCGAACAGCTTCTGCTTCGGGAGCCACGCGGCAAGAAAGACTGAGGAAAATGGCGTCGGCTGATGCCTTTATACCCGAAGAACTGCAGCTATGACGTCGGGTGAAGTGCGACACCAGCCGAGGCCAGACCCAGATTTTGGAATCCGGCCAACCGAAGGGCTGCCTGACGACAGGACAACCCATTTGTAAGGATTGCAGATGCATCCTTGAAGGACATCTGGGAGGGACAACCTCGGAACTGGGGGTCACACCTTGCTGTGAGGAGCCCACCTCCAGGTGAGGAGCTCTGAGAGAAATGGAAGCTGTCAGAGCCGTGGACATAGACAGCACCAGCAAAAAAATAAGCACCAGGCTAGGTACCAAGGTACGCATGGTCCAAGTACTGCTTCGGGAGAGCACCGGTTCCACCAGAGCCGATGAGCAAGGGTGGACGGTGCCGACAGGGAAAACATTGCTGTCGGAACGGAGACAGTATGCACCAGAGTAGACGTATCTTGTCCTTGGTAGGTGTTCGAGTCTTGGAGCCGATGGAGCAGAAGAAACTGTCGGCACCGTGGCTGGGGCTGGTGTCAAATCATCGGAGCCGATGTCGGATCCAAGGACAGCATCGAAGTCAGTGGTGTTGAGGTCAGAAGCGAAATAGGGGTGAATATCATGGATGGTACTGAGGGAGAAGACACAGAGCCTGGTGCTGAAAAGGTCTGCGACAAGAGTGCTGGCGAAGCACGGAGCCAACTGGGTTCCGTAACTAATGGAGATGCAGGAACAGAGTGACTCAATTTGTCCTTATGTTTTTTGGTCTTTGGAGGGGGTGAGACCTCTGACCCAGATAGAGCCTCCGAAAACGGTGTCTTGAGTAAACCTTTTAAGATTATTTTTATGTTCTGCTAGTGTACAATTACTAAAACTAGCACAAATGTCACAGCTCTAATATGATCTACGCCCAAATAGTAGACACAATGAGCATGTGTATCCGAGTTAGGCATCTTCCGTCCACACTTGTCACAGTGTTTAAACCCGTTTAAACCCGTACTTCACTTTATCTGACATAATAAGGCAAGAAGGCTATCCTATAAAAAAACAAAATAAGGGAGAGAATACCAGAGATGGTATTTAAAAAATAACACAAGTGATAAGGAAGGGCCTGTCAAAGGCAGGAGAGAGGGACAGTACCAAAAAAGGTAAAATTTAAATTACCAAGGAAAAGAGTAGGGAATAGAACTAGGTTATAGGTGACCGTGAGAAAAGGATAACTTGACTAAAAAGTAAACAATTTTGAAGAAAAACGGTCTTAAAAATAGCAATTTCCTACTTAGCTTTGAGAGAGTTGGCTAGCACATCTGACTAGGAATGTGGCAAACGAGAACTGGTCTAACTAGGAGAGGGGCATTATGGGTAGGTCTTAGCTGAGAGTTTTTGTCTGGTGCGAGCTTGGAAATGGACGTATCGATTCAGAGGATGGAACTGAGGTCCTATTTGTAATGAATGAACAAAGATTTACAACATCAAATGCTTTGTGATATGGATAGTAATTTATAAGCAGTTTAAATGTTTTTAGCCCCTTTAGTTTTAAACACAGGTCTAACATATTTTTATCAACCACAGGAGAAATTCCGGATAGCTTAAAAAAAAAGCTGAAGGATTTTATCTGGGAGGGGAAGACAGCAAAGGTCAAGTGGGACAAGCTAATTCTTCCAACAGAACAAGGCGGACTAGGATTACACGATTTGAAGGGACATTTTAGAGTAACACAGTTAAGGCTCTTATACGTAAGCACAAGCAGAAAAATATAATTCAAAGTAGAAAAGGAAGATGATACAGAGGAGAAGCTCAAGAAACAGAGAGACTGGGATTTTGGATTCAGATCTTTAAGAAGGATGACCGTAATCATACAGAATATTAGTAGCAGCTAAGCCAGCACGAGAATGGAGAAGAGGTATTCTGCCAATAGGATGACTGCAATCAGGGATACAGACAATGGGCAACAAGGGGCTTGAACGTATTGGAGAAAACTGGCAAAGGATCCAAGGTATTGGGGGCAAATAACTAGAAAGGGAAAGGTGATACAATGGAAGGTGTCAATAATATATTTGGAGTGCAGGTTAGAGATTGCCTATACTCTGATATCGATCCTTGATGGGAAAGGCAAAGAGAAAGTAGGGCACCCTAAATGAAAGACCAGCACTGGTAGAGTTTTAAATAACATCTAGAACAGAAGCAGATGTTAAAAAAGGAATAATTAGTACAGCATATAAAATTCTGCATGACAACTAAAAGAATCAAAGAGGGAGTTTAGAAAGGACTGGGAAGAGACTGGATAAGCAATTCACAGAGACAATGGGGGAATTATATGCATCTTCCAAATATGCAACAATGTTGAGAAGATTTAGGATCCTTGCTTCGAAGTGTTGACATAGGTATTTCTGTACCCCAAAGTAGACTCCGAAGCTTTACGGGGGGAGTGTTGGTGTGGGTCTTAAGTAGGGATGAACAGGGAGATGCTCTCAGAGATCGGGCTGCTCCCTTCTGAACTTCTGAGCATCAGATCTAGTAGGCTTGATCAGCTTAGCCTTAGGTCTGGCAATGGCTGTCCTCTTTGTTTTGACCGTGTGGCTGGAAAGGACACAGATTATGTAAGGAAATTCTTACAGAACCTCGAAGTTTGTTCCTTCAGAAAGGGGGCTTAACTTTGTTCTCCAGTTTTTTTGAATACACTTTTTCCTTTATGTACAAACAGAAAATCCTTCTTTAAGGGTGCATCAAGAATTTGTTTTGACATGATCAGGCACTGCTCTCATATATAAACCATTACAAAAACAAAATAAATATTGTATATAAACCACTATGGTGACAGCAGAAAAAATGCTTTACTTTGCCTAGCATCATAGCTACATGCCATTACAGACTGCTCTCTTAACCAAGCATCTCTCCTGATAACAAAACCAGAAGTAGTTCTCCTACCAGATGCTTCTAAAGCATCACAGCCACAATGTAAGGAGTGCTTATCAACTCAAAAACAATGGTTGCAGAGTTCCAACAGATCCTTATGGACAGCTTTATTCACCATCCCCTCCAGTTTCTGTTTCATTTGGACCAGAAAAGATTCCTTATATTTTACCATAAAGAAACTGGTAATTCAAAGCTCTCATTGTCAGAGTAGCTGACTTAAATTTTCTTGCCAAATCTTCTAAGGGCTCTCTCCTCTTTTTTTCTAGGAAGTTGTTTTTCAGAAGCACCATCTCAAATTCTACCACAGTATTTCTGAAGAAATGTCTGTGTGAATCTAGGACACTGCAAAACTGGTTGGGCTTCCTGTGGAGAAAGGGATGGGAGTCGGACTGCAAGAACGTGCCCTAAATGACAAACCACAAACTCTAGAACAGAAGGACAGAGGCTTGCGTCAAGGAATCCTAAGATACTCTCTCACCCTTTTCTTACATTGAGGGCAATCCTGAGCTTCCCAATGGAAAGATTCTCTCATCTTACGGAGAGTCTCTTCAGAAGGTCTAGGCTGAAGAAAGCTACCAGCAGCCTTTTTGTGCTTGGCCTTGAACCTGGTCTTGAGTTTGGCATCGGCTGTCATAATTTCAGGACATGGGTGGGTGGCTGCAGACTGTTTGGGTCTGCTAAAGAGATGTTAATCGTGTTTCACTGTTGCAGTCATTACAATTGGGTTATCCTGCTGGCAGGCTACCCGCAGTCGGCCTGAATTCCAAAGTCTAGATCCGGCGTCGGTTGCTGTCGCCTCTTCCCTGACGTCAGTGCGCCAGGGGTATAAAAGATGCAGCCGATGCCATTTTCTTCAGTCTATCTTGCCGCGCGGTGCCTGAAGCAAAAGCAGTTCGCAAGTGCCGGTCGGCCGACTCCTGAGATTTTCAAATTCGAATTTCAGATCCGAATTCTTCATTAAAGCTAAGTACCCCGTTGGGGAAACTTTTTTCTTGCTCCAGACCGATGTCAGAAAAAGTTATAATTGTATTTCTTGTGGGTAGCAAATACCTCATAAGGATTTTCACTCTTACTGTATTCCTTGCCTATGCCCTGATCACAATGTTGCTAGTTGTCGGTTTTGTGCTAGATTTAATCAACACACTATTAAGCGTCGGTACGATTTTGCATTTCATTACTTTGGCAGAAGGTTTAATTATATAATGCCATCAGAACAGCTGACTAACAGAGTTTATAAAAAGCGCAAAGAAAAAGAAAAGGACAGGCATCCGAAGTCCAAAACCGACGACGAAGCTCCGGCTAGGCCTGTCGCCGGTTCTCAGTGAGGCACTTTCACAGCCCCTGATGCCTGCTACCTCAGAGCCACAGGCTGCTTCCGACTCCCACGTGGAGCCGACTAGGCCACTGGAAACTCAAGGTATTGGACACTCGGAAACTATTCCCTCAGATGGGTCTAGAGCCGCTGAGCAGGCATCGGCTTCTGAGGGTGTTTTCAGGCCTACACAGTTATATGCAAAACTTACTTCAGCTTCAAAGGCAAAGACTAAAGTAGTTCTAAAGACAAAGAAACAAGTACAGCATTCTCCTGGACAGGCCACCATGCCTAAAAAACAGATGCTTAAAATGGCCGAAGACCCAATTACTTTGATCAGGGGTTCCCATCCCCCACCTGATAAGAGACCTAGGCAAGAGACAGAATACAAATCTTCAGACCAGGTTTCCATTTCCTCTGATTCCTCTTCCGATCAGGAATATTCAATTCCTCCCTATGAGGATTCTGATGCTGAAGAATCAGCCTCTCCTCCTGAGGATTATTATTTTGGGGAAACTCTGCACACTATCAGGGAGCATTTCCACTGGGAGAGCCAAGATTACTCTGAATCTAAGAAACGGCTCAGAGACTTCCTTTTATAACCTCAGCACATGCCCCTTGCTATCCCTCCTGTTTTAGACATTGTAGATGATGTATTTTCAGAGTCCGGCCTGTCCCCTGACTCTTTACCACCAGCCCCTGTTAAGCCAGACAGATACTACAGGGTTCCAGATTCACATAAATTTCTTTATAAAAACCCTGCTGCTGACCCAGAAACCATCTTTCAGTGTCCCAAAGGGTCAAGGCTTCCACTGCAAAAAACCCTATCCCCTCTGATAGGGATTCTAGGGCCCTGGACAGATGGGGGGAAAAAGATTTATACTTCTGCTACCCTGGCTGTAAGAGCTTTAAATTGCCAATTTCATATGCTTAAATATCAGCAATACCTTATGTCACTGCTTAAACAGAAAATGTTAACAAATTCAGAATGTGCAGAAAATAAAGAAATGCAAGATTTATTGCATGCAGCTGAACAAGTAGGAAAGCATACATTGCAATGTGGTTTTGATTCTCTAGAGGCCTCCTGCAGGGCCGCTGTTACGGGTTCTGTCATTAGGAGGCATGTTTGGTTACAAGAACAGAATCTGCCTGATCATGTTAAAGTAAAACTATTAGATGCTCCATTACAGCATGATACTTTGTTTGGTGTTAAAGCAGAAGAGGTGTTGAAGAAAATGGAGGACAAAGCTAATGAAAACAGTCAAGGATTTCTTGCAGGTACAACCCCCCCCCCCCCCCAGATTTAGCAGGAACTGGCCTACCAAGAATTGGTCCTTTCCAGTGTCAGACAGGCCACAAAGAGGCAGATAAAAGATGTCCCAGAGGCAGATCACAGCCCCAAGGCTCATACAGGCCTAAACAATGGGGTGCTTCTACCTCCAAAAGCGGAGAGGAAAAATCACAGCCATACAGGAAACAGTCTCAATGACTTTCCCCTGCCAGCACCAAGCACTTATCTTCTGGCAGCCACTTTGGGGGGGAAAACTTGCACTTTTTTCACAAAATTGGCACAAGGTCACCCAGGACAAATGGGTCCTAAATATCATATCACAAGGCTACAGGTTCCATTTTCACACCCTGCCAAGGCCAAACGGTATGCCAGACCTGCCACGCAATCAATGGGCAGAGGCACAAAAACAAGTTTCATCCCTCATGGACATGAGAGCTATTCAGTTGATACCACAACAAGAGCAGGGACTAGGATTCTACTCAAGGCTATTCTTGGTGCCCAGAAAGGACAAAGCTTGGAGACCAATACTGGACTTGTCTATCCTAAATACATTCCTGGATATTCCAAAATTCCAAATGTTAACTCTGCAGCAGCCTCTGCCCATGCTAGGCAAGAGGGCTTGGCTTGTAACTTTAGACCTAAAAGAGGCATACCTGCATGTCCCAATCAGACAATCATGCAGAAGATACCTCAGATTTATAGCTGGCTCAATGCATTACCAATTCTCTGCACTGCCCTTTGGCTTATCTACTGCGCCCAGGGTCTTCACAAAATGCCTGGCATCAGTAATTGCTTTTTGCAGACAAAGAGGAATACAAATATATCCTTACTTGGACGACTGCCTTATTCAAGCAGAGAACAAGGACATTCTACTATAGCATCTGGCATTTGTAAAAAGATTACTAACAGGTCTAGGGTACACAGTAAACTAAAAGAAATCAAAACTCGTACCCTACCAAGAGATAATACTCCTGGGTGCAAGCTTAAATACAACTGCCCAGATGGCTTATCTCATGCCAGACAAGCACAGACAACTGACTACTTATTTCAAAATGTTGGCAACAAAGACCCAGTTATCTGCAAGAAAAATTCTGCAGGCTTTGGACTTCATGGCATCCTGCATTCTGCTAATTCCATATGCAAGACTGCATATGAGGAAACTTCAATAGTATCTAAAAAGTGTTTGGACTCAACATCGCCACAGCCTGGAAACAATAATCACTCTCATTCCCTGCCTGCAACAGGAGTTTCGATGGTGGGCAAAAGCCTCTCACCACAATACGGGACAGCCATTCACCTTACCCACAGCCAGGCAGACATTGACAACAGATGCATCAGATTATGCCTGGGGGGCCCATATGGCAGGAAGATGTATTCAGGACACATGGACCGCAAGTCAAATGCATCTACATATCAATCAAAAAGAGATGCTAGCTGTTCAGAATGCCCACACAGCCTTCAAGGATCTACTTCACCCAGGACAACTACTGATAAGGATGGACAATACTACAGTTATGTGGTACATAAACAAGCAGGGAAGCACACATTCCTACCCCCCCCTGCAGGCTAGCCATGAACTTGTGGGACACAGCATTGACTTACCAAGTACATCTGCAAGCACAATTCCTGCCAGGAAGGACAAATACTCTGGCAGACGAACTAAGCAAAAACCTAATGGATCCCCACGAGTGGACATTCGATCCATAAGTATTTACCATGATAACAAGGAACTGGGGATGCGCCGACATAGACCTATTTGCCTCTCCTCACAACTACCAACTACAGAAATTCTGCACAAGGACTTTTCACAAGCAAGCATGGAAAGTGGATGCTCTTTCAGCTGGAAACACCTAACAGTATATGCCTTTCCTCCTCTGCCTCTCCTCCTCAAGGTCAGAAGGGAGAGACCAAAAATGATACTGATTGCCCCAGACTGGCCCCGCCAGCACTGGTACCCAATCCTAAAGAGCTTGTCTCAATGCCCAGCTTGGACTTTACCTCAAATTCCTCACTTATTGACCCAACAGGACAGTCAAACACTGCACAGCCAACTCAGGACCTTAAACCTGGCAGCATGGCGGATAATGGAGCCAGTCAAGGCACACCTCTCTCTAAAGCAGTGATGGATGTTATTTTGGAGGCCAGGAGGCCTAGCACCAGGAAAAATGGGAGAGATTCTGTGCTTGGAACCAGGCACAAGATTTTGACACGATTGTTCAAAATATTCCTCAGATTTTGCAATACTTAACTGAGATGCTTGATAAAGGCCTTTCTTTTTCATCAATTAAAATTCATGCCTCTGCCATTTCAGCTCATTACAATATGGAACCACCTATTTTTTCTCATCCATTACTAAGGCAGTACCTCAGAGGGGCCAAAAACACAAGACCCCCAAAGGAGAGCACCAATACCTGCATGGGACCTCAACTATGTCTTGGAAAAACACACACTGCCTCCGTCTGAACCAGCCTCTGTAGCTGATATTAAATTCCTATCCTTTTACAAACAGCTCTGCTCCTAGCAATAACCTCTGCTAGACTAGTCTCAGAGTTACAGGCACTCATGGCTGTGGAACCTTTTATCATTTTCCATCCCGACAGGGTTTCTCTGCGCACAAACCCTACATTTATGCCTAAGGTAGTGTCCAGTGTGGCCCTTAATCAAGCAATTCATTTGCCTACTTTTTATCCAAATCCACAGAATAAGGGTGAGAGAATTCTGTATTCTTTAGACATTCACAGGCAGCTACGCTTCTACTTGGACAGAACCAAAGCTTTCAGAAAGACCAAACAACTTCTAGTGGCATATGCTGCAGGATCACAAGGAAAGCCTATCTCAAAGCAGACTATATCAAAGTGGACAGGTCACTGCATTAGTTTCTGCTATTCACAGCATGGCAAATAAGTGCCTAAGGGCATCAGGCCACATTCCACAGCAGCAGCCACTTCAGCAGCCTTCATCAGTTCATCAGAGGAGTACCAACCAAAGACATCTTAGAGGCTGCAACTTGGAGTTCAGTGCATACTTTTACAAAGCACTATCATTTACCTCTCTACTCTACATCCAGGGTTCTGCAGGGCCTGATAGCCTCTCCTAATCCTACTTAGCACCAGCCTCCCAACCTTAGCTTTGGGATTCGACCCAATTGTAATGACTGCAACAGTGAAACACGATGGACATGGTACAGTTGTGTACCTACCATAAATGTAGATGTTTGAGTGTATTCACGGTTACAGTCCAGGTTACCCTCCCACCATCCCTCTTTTCCTTTGCTGGGACTTACCTGTACTTCTCTATTCTATACAACCTATGTGGTGTATTTGCTTATAGA
This sequence comes from Protopterus annectens, assembly GCF_019279795.1. NCBI lineage: Eukaryota > Metazoa > Chordata > Ceratodontiformes > Protopteridae > Protopterus > Protopterus annectens. The sequence goes on along the minus strand of NC_056737.1, from coordinate 53,678,429 downwards.
TGGAGGAAAATTTGTTTTTTATGCATGCATGCTTATTGGCATAATTTAGCCTACCATTTTAGGGGCACCTGACATCTGGGGCAAGAAAAACTGTAGAAAATGGCTTCAGCTGCATCTTTTATACCCTTGGCGCACTGACGTTAGGGAAGAGGCGACAGCAACCGACGCCGGACCTAGACTTTGGAATTCCGTCCGACTGCGGGTAGCATGCCAGCAGGATAACCCAATTGTAATGACTGCAACAGTGAATACACTCTAACATCTACATTTATGGTAGGTACACAACTGTACTTTCTCTCTTACAGAACAGGAAAAAACACCTCTCCCCATCAGAAAGTCTAGAATGGGTGTCAGAAACCAGAGTTTGCACAGTGAATTCGGACTGATGTGATGCCCTAAGAACTTTGGCCTGTGCAGATGTCAAGGGGGCCAGCAGCATGGTGGGCTCCCAAAGAGTCTCGTTAGTGGCCTCTGCCACACAGCAGTCATTGGAGGGGACTGTGAATGCACCTCTTCCCCTATGAAAACAACGAGCATGGTAGGACCATCAGAAAGAGGTTCCATGCCCTCCAGAATCTTTACGTCTTTGGATGCTTTTCCTTCCTTTTTCACTATGGCTTTTGGATGCTTAGGCACAAGATGGCCACTGGTGTTCTTTTTCCTTTTCTAAAAACTTCTCAAGTGACTCAGCCCCAGCCCTACTCTTAACAGTCCTATAGTTAAAATAGGCACACTGGGGCAGTTGGGCATATTGTGCTCTGGACCTAGGCATAATAAACAGAGAGGCAGTGCATGTCCTGATGAAGGATTTGTTACATACACTTTAAACAAACATTGACCTATCAATGGGCATTTAATAAGAAATATAGTAAAATACAAAAAATATGAATTTCCAATGGGGTACTCAACTTTAACTGCTTTAGCTCTGGCTTTGGACTGACCAATGTACTCTATGATGGCTGTATCAGGCTCCCATGGCAAGAAAGAACTGAGGCAGTGGTACTGGCCAACAACCCTTCAACATCCTGATATTGGAGGGGAGGACGTCTGTCAGACCTGGTGGAAGGAGAAAATCTCTGGTATTCAGGCTTGTAAAGGATTTACACAGTAGGAAACCCCCAAGTAAGTCAAGTACTTACTACTACAACAATGAAACATGATGAACATTAACCTACAGATTCACCCAGTAAAATGCATCTCTAACACACTATCTACTCTTCATTGCAAGACTACTGAGGCACTTTTTTTTTTTTTTTTTTTTTAGTAGAAAGCAAAGTGGCAACCATGACATTATAAAAATGTGTCAGAGGCATGTGTTGCCACCACTGGTTTCAACTTGAGTTTTGTTCAGATTAAGTACATCATTACATCTAGTGAGATAAGAGCTTGGATGCATTTGTATCACACAGTCCTTGTTTGATCTGTTTTTTTTAATAAAAAGGTTTGTAAAATTTGTATCAAACCATTGCCCAAATAAATTTGGTGTATGTCTTAATAATGTTAACTTAGGGATAACATACATCCATAGATTTTAACCATAAAAAACACCAGCCACTCAAGAAATGAACACATACCAGAATAAATTTCACCTATACTTCGACTTCTTCAGTCCACAGACTTTAATGGATACATCTCAGTGCATCCACAGTGATACATGGTGGTGCACCTATTAACATCAGTGAATGCACCAGACATTTTCGCTAGGTTGATGTCACTGAGGATAAATTTTATCTTTGGCCCTCAGTACAAACCTAGGGTAAGCTGGAAAGTGGTATTTTTACACTTTTTTAAAACAAAAGCATCATTTGAGAATGTTTGCCAACACTTTATGCTCCACATGCTGTGGTGTGAAAGGTAGCAATTATTTTGCTGTGAAACACTTATGTTTACTGTTCATACTGTGTCTACTTTGATAACACTACCAGTTTTTACAGAGATTAGAAAAAAATTACAGTTCTCGACTTTCATTTCCAGTTCTAAAACAGTGGCTTCTTTCATAAGTCTCACTTCAGGAAAGAAATAATTAGTTTTACTGACATGAAGAAAACATTATTAGTACAATACCTTTTAGAGCTTCCACTTTTTCATTCTTGCACTTTTGCACTTCGTCTGTTATTCTGTCTATGAGAAAAAGCTGGGTTTTCTCAACTCGTATAGAAAGAAGAAGGTTATCTAGTCCTTTGGGATTTTCTGCCAAAAGATCCAAAAGCTTCCCTGCTTTCTTTCTGTGGGTATTCTGTGCATTGATTTCTTCTGTGTCCTCTTTAGTGAGTACCTTCTTTGCACGCAGAAAATCAAAATGTCTGTCAGCTATAATTTTGTCACACAAATACCGTCTCAATCTTTCTAAAGCCTTAAAAAGAGAAAAAAAAAGATACTTGTTTGTGGAATCTAACAAACAAACAAAAGTTGTAGTTGACAAAAAAAAAAAAAACACATGAAAGCTACCAGTGCTAATACCAATATCTCACAAATGTGTGTTATTACAATTCCTTATGAGATCAGCAGCACCTCTACCTTCTGGCAGTTCTCTAGCTCTCACTGTATTCATCCATGTTTTCTTCTACTAAATACTGCAAACAGGTACAGACTTTTCAAACTGACACTTCATCTCATCAGTCATTAGATATGCTTCAATGTTCCCCACGCTACAGTTTTCTTATCCTTCTGTTCACCACTGTCCGGTCTGTAATTATATGCAAATACACATGAACTTGTGCCACAGTGTACTACCTATTGTCCGCTATCAAATTAGTGATGCTACTAGTTGCCTTTACACTCACTATACTATTTACATTAAATGGAACGTAAACATGACAACCAGTTGTTTCTTATAACTACTGTTTTTCTATAATGTAAATGCCTTCTGAAATGATAACTGCTCATCCTTTAACTGAGCAGCTTGTTGATACAGGATGTGTACAGATTTTTCTGTGCTGGCCACCAATGAGAATGGGCAATGTCCAACTAAACCTTCAAGGTTGTCAAAATAAAGTCAGTAAGAATTTTGAATCCTCACAGCATAACCTTTATCCCAACAGGAGATTCTGCCTAGTTTTAAATGAAAGCAGGAAAACTATTCAGATTCTAAACATACTCTGAGATACAACACTTTGTACATGCTAGAAGAGAACAGACTGTGGATCACATTTGAAAAAAAGTACTGATCTATAACTGCAAAACTGAACTTACACCATCCTTGCATTATTATCAGGCGCATGACAAAAGTGCATTCAAAGAAAGGTACAGAATATGCAATGTGGTACAGATCACTGATAAAGCTATTCCTGCAATATTGTGTTGTATAGCCCATAATAAGCAGTACTGTGAAAGTACAGTTGTGTACACTTACCATAAATGTAGATGTTCGAGTGTAGTCACTGTTGCAGTCATTACATTTGGGTAATCTGCTGGCAGGTTGCTCTCAGTCGGCCTGATTAACAAAGTCTTGGGTCCTGCGTCAGTTGCTGTCCCTTCTTCTATGACGTCAGGTCGTCAGGGGTATAAAACATGCAGCCGACGCCATTACATCAGTTTTTCTTGCCCCAGATGTCAGGTGCCCGCCTAATGGGGAGCAAAATAAAATTAAAAATACAAAAATATACCTCCAAACAAAATCAAATACTCCAAAAAGGCTTTTAAGCATAGTAAAAGAAAATAGAGGTATAGTAAGAGACAAAGAGGGGGGCAGGACTGCAACAGTGAATACACTCGAACATCTACATTTATGGTAAGTGTACACAACTGTACTATGTTCTTCGTGTTTCACTGTTGCAGTCATTACATTTGAGTAGATTCTCAAAGCTATAGTTGGGAGGATGGATTTATACATTATTAGGAACAGCTATAAGGCCCTGCAAGACAGCAGTGGCAAAGCCAGCTCTGGATTTAGAGAAAATTGACAGTTTAAAGCCCTGATTGCCAAGGTTGCAGAAGTATAAACCTTTTTACCCCATCTATCCAGCGCCCTGAAGTCTCTATCAGAGGGAGTAGGATTTTTAGCAGTAGAAGCCTTAATGCCCTTGGGCCCTGAGAAATGGTTTCTGGGTCTGCAACAGGATTTTTGAAAAGGAACTTGTGGGACTCAGGAACCCTGTAGTATCTGTCTGGTTTACTAGACGCCGGAGGCAGGGAATCCGGGGCCATATTGAAATCCGAAAAATATCAACAATGTCAAGAACAGGAGGTATAGCCAAAGGCCTCTGCTGGGGTAGAATAAGGAAATCCCTAAGCCTCTTTTTAAATTCAGAAAATTCCTGACTTTCCCAGTGGAAATGCTCCCTTAAGGTATGTAAAGTTTCCTCAAAAGAAAAGTCCTCAGGGGGGGAAAGCAGAGGGAATGGAATCCTCTGCATCAGTATCCTCATAAGTAGGAATGGACAAATCCAGGTCATTGGAAGAATTAGAAAAAACAGAGTCCAGATCAGAAGATTCATAGTCAAGCTCAGTCCTAGGCCTCTTAGAAGGAGGGTGGGGGTTGACTACCCTTGATTAGAGCAATAAGATCTTCAGCCATTTTGATCATTTGTTTTTTAGGCATAGGGGCCTGAGCATGTGGCCTGGGCTTCAGTTTTTTAGACATAGATTGAGATTTAGTCCTCAGAATAGAAGGTAGAGTCGGTTTAATATGCAGGTCTGTAGTCCTGAATACACCCTCAGAAGCCGGTGCCTGCACAGTAGCTCCGGATGCATCCAAGGTAGAGACATCCGTGGGTTCCATAGGTGAAGAGTCCTGCGGCATACCGGACTCTGAATGGGTCTCAGTAGAGGCCTGCGAGTCAGAAGTAGCGGGTATCAGGGGCTGCGAAAGCGCCTCACTGCGTACTGGCAACTGGCTTAGGTGAAGCATCGTCGGCAGTTTTGGACCTCAACGGCCTGTCTTTTTCTTTGCGTTTTTTCGGAATTCCGGTAGTCGGATGGCTAACCGACATAATTTCTGGAAAATTAAACAGAGAACTAACATATTTAGAGGCAAAAATGTATCAACGATGGATAGTGCACTGACTAAATAAAGCACAAAACCGACAGCAAGGTACATCGTGGTCAGGGCCTAGGCAAGGAATGCAGTACAAATGAAAATCTTTATGAGGTATTTGCTTCCCACAAGTAATGCAATTATTAACTTTTACTGACATCGGTAAGGAGCAAGAAAAAGTTTCCCCAACAAGGTACTTAGCTTTAAGTTGAAGACTTCGGTTCTGAAACTCGAAAACGAAAATTTCAGGAGTCGGCCGACCGGCACTTGCGAACTGCTTCTGCTTCGGGCACCGCATGGCAAGAAAGACTGATGTAATGGCTCTGGCTGCATGTTTATACCCCTGACGACCTCAAATCAGGGAAGAAGGGACAGCAACCGAAGCAGGACCCAAGACTTTGTTAATCAGGCTGACTGAGGGCAACCTGCCAGCAGAGTACCCAAATGTAATGACTGCAACAGTGAAACACGAAGAACATCTCACAAACTAGGAAAGCTTAAACTTCAAATGACTCAGCATGAAACAGCAAACTGGGACTTTATTAAAAAAAACAAGCATTTCGATAAGCAGAGGATTCCATATTGCAATTTGGTACAATGGAATTATTTTCTCACTACAAAATTTCTAGCCAGTACAGCATTCTGCTGTGGCACACAATATATGTCACTGGTAGTCAGAGCCAATGATTACCTGGGAAACATGAAATGCCGGAGTGGGTGCCTGTACCTCAATGTTATTTTTGGCTTGAAAGAAATGGATGTTATGCTCAACAGTGATCGAGATGGAAGTAAAAGTATCCCTACAGCATTGTCTATAGTTTCTCCAGGCACTGTTGTCTCTGTTTGTCATATGGTGCACGTTTGTGAGTGCCCATCTCTATAATCTGGCAAATAAAATCAGGATTGATGGTCTTAAAAAGAAGGCACATTAGACTAAGTAACTGTTTCCTCTCATATCTTGCATACAGACAGATAAATTCAGTGATCATCTTTTGATCTGCGTTTCCTCAGTGCTGACCAAAATCTAGAAACTGCATTACTAATCCTTGCCACAAAGGTACTCAGTCCATCTAATTTCATTCTTACACAACTCAGCTACTCCCAAAGTATATTCCCTTGATCTTGACTCAGTGGTGTAGTTTCCCATAATACTTTTTCTGGCCCCTCTACTTTAGATAATTCATGTAATTTCTCAGTAAGGTAAGCACAGGAAGCAGGATTACCAGGACAAGTTACTGTGAATTTTATGAAGTTCATCAAACTTTGAAATAAGATAAAAATGGAAATTATGAACTTACCATAACAGGAGATCTGTAGGATTGGGTCCATCACTTGTAATGTGCAGGATGCAGGCACTATGATAGCTCATCACTTTACGTACTCCCTCCCTATTCCAAAATAAACCATAGAAACTCTCCCTCTTCAGATCGTAGATAGCCATGCTAAGGTACTTCCACCATAGAGCAAAGAAAGACACCAAGACCATTTCAACCAAAGTAAGGGACGGTGGACTTGGTTATTACAGAAGGACCACTCCTAAAGATTGATCACTATGTTAAGCATATAACCTTCATAGCTAATAGGAGTGGGTCCCATTTGATCCTGCCTATAGAAGGGAGCAGCCGGGACAGTCCTCAGGGTTGTGCTTGCCTCCCATGGATGGTTACTATGACTGTGCCAACACATCATCTTTGGAAGGAGTCTTGATTTATGGACCCCAAGCCAGAGTTCTGTTTGAGCTGTTGGCTACAGCAAAACCCACAACCAATATGGACTTGTATGGGTTTTGTAGAAGAAATGTTATGGAAAAAAAACTTAACTATATGCTGCATTCAAGGTTTTCTTCCCCTCCTGCTACATCATCCTCCTATATCCTTTAATGCATGGCCCAAAAGTGTCAGGACCATGAAACAGATCATACATTAAAGTTATTTTGGTGATGAGGACATACACAAATGCTTCCTCAAATGGTTAAATGATCTGGATTCCTTACACCACAGGGCCTGAAGGGTGGTAGCCATGTCAGCAGCCACTGCAAAAGCATCCAGCATGGTAGTTTCTGAACAGAAATAAAAGTCCCTAGAAGGAAGGACTATACAAGCAGTCATTTTGGGTACAAGGGCAAATGTAGTTTTATAACACCATATAAAATGATCTGGCCTGATTATTATTGTGCTAAACAAGATAATCCCGTGGAACTAATCCATTGTGAACTGGTGACTCATGGATGAAATTACTGAGTTATGACTTTATAAAATAGGATACTGACAAGGATACTACGACAAGTGTGTGACTATTTAACAGTCTGCTTCTATATGAAGGTGAAACCCTATTACGGAGTATAACTGGCTTTTCAGAGAAATCTTTCCAGTTTTGCAAATACTCTGTTACAGCAGTTTAACTTTTTCACAGTGAAACATGGGATTATTATGACTCAAACATAAGTACAACATTAATAAGAATTATGCTAATTTTTGACATCACTAATTGCACCACAATAAAGTTATACTTTAACAGTGTTAGTATATGCTAACTAGAGATGTACGACTGTAGTGACAGAGTAGACAAGTGAGAAGCCTAAGCATCAGTATTATGAAATATAAGACAGGCATCTGAATTAGATACAACTGCTTTTCTATTCATTCATTTTCATAAAATAGCATGATGAATGGGCATAATCACCCCTCCTGCTGCTATCACAGCTTGTATGTGATGGTCAAGGGCTATTGGTCTCATGATGTGCAAAGCTGCCACCAATTTATATGTAAAGGCAAATGCTTTAAACCTGCACTACTTGCACCAAATAATACGGAGAAAACTGGCCTTAAGAACATAAGGCAAAAATATGCAGTACTGCCTTAGGTAATAAACACCTCTATCACAATCAAATGATTTTACACTAACCAGCTACATAGCACAGCTAAAAATCATAGGCTCCCAACAATCTCACAATCCCATACACCTTGCTTCAAGTCCAGTGTTATCTTCCAAAAGTAACTGAAACTTGTTTGTGTGTGCATCTACACACACAGTTTTCCAGGAGGGGTTACTTTTACTTCTCTAGTACCAATATCCCCCTCATTGTCTTCAACGTAACATGCAGGCAGCAGTCAGACCAATTTGACGCACTAAGATTACCCTTAAAATAAGCAATCTGTTAAATATTTGTATGGTAGCCAAACCTCTCAACCTCTTATTTATTTTAATTTATTTACTTACAGTTTGATTACCAGGGAAGTCCACTGGGCCCAAATGTCCTGTTTTCAGTGGAGGCCCGGGGAGAAAATCTCCAAGATGCATAATACAGTAAAGCTACAAAAGTATAAAAGATGCATTCTATAGAACAGTTTTCAAATAAGTACATTCAATGTCACTATCAACAAAATTCATTGTGGTTGATCTTAAGGGTTGTACTATACAGATTAATTTGAGCAAACATTCTTATGTTTTAAGTGTGGAAACACTTTTACATACAGTTAAAGTATGGAAACACTTTACATGCATTCGTTTAACTTGTGATGCTATTTACAAAGTTGGAATTGTGTGATAAGGAGCTACAGGAGTTGCAGAGAGCTTAGATCCGCTCATTTAGGAAAATAGCTATGGGAGTTATAGAGGGGTCTTATTAGATTCTCGAAAGCTGACAATGTCGAATCTGACATTGCCAACACGAGAATAGTGAAACTGCCTTTCGAACAATTAAACGGAAATCTCTGTAAGGGGAGATTTCCATTTACTTCAATGAAGTGCGGTCTAGGAGTTGGTATATTTAAGTAGCGGGGGGTGCAGGGGGGCTTGCCCCTCTGCCTACACCGTTTAGGTTTTTGTTGTTGTTTTTATTTTATTTTGCCGAACATTCGATGTTTTAACAGTTTGATCACTAAAGGTTGACCTTTAGTAATTCGAACTGTTAAATACTCAATGTTCTAATATAGACCCATTATAGAGAGCTTAGGAACCTGGGAGAAAACCTCCTGGGGGCATATACTTAGAATTAGGTAGGGTGTAGGCAGGTACATTTCCATTTAGTGGACAGGTGTTTGGAAAGCTGGGTTTTGAAGTTTTCTGAGTTTGATATAGTTCTTACAGTGGAAGGAAGAACATTCCATTTATTTCCTAGCGAGAAGGAGAGAAGTTGGCCAGCAGGTCGTTTGGGTTTGTGGACAGAAATTAAGTTTTGATGTTCAGATCTGAGAGATCTTAGTGCAGGACATCAGGACAAAGCCCGACAAAACGGGTGGACAAAGATCCAAAAATTGAGACATATTTTAAATATTATCCTTATAAACAAAGTTGCTACAGTAACACGGTTTGTTTAAACATACATTTTCTAAAGGATACGAAGACCAACTTAAATGTATGTCATTATTTAGTGACTTCAATCTTCAGATCATCCAAGTGATTTGCCTTAAAACCACAAATTTTATGAGGAATAGACCAAAAATATGAGCCAAAAATCTGGACAGTTGAGAGGTATGATGGCAGCACTAGCTCTAAGCAGTTACTCTTCAAAAGGCAAGACACCGAAAGGTGAGATGCCAACAGGTCTGACCCAACACCCTTATACTAATAAAATCACCAGCCGTAAACTTAAACTGAACTTTCTCAACATAAATAAAAAGCAATGTACTTTTGATTTATATACCTGTACAATAAAATGCAAAACAAACGGCTAGGACTATAGAAGTCTAACCACTTATCTGGAAGTATTACTACTAGTAGCTAAAGATATGACTGCATTTTCTCTACCTTGGACTTAGTCCAGCAACTGCAGAGTCCCAAAGACAAAGCATTTAATGTAAAATCTGTTCCACAGCTGCAGTCCACTATGCACACTTCAAGAGCTGGTTTACAGGTACTCTCTTCCACATAAGAGTGTCCCAAGTTCTATAAATCCCTTTTGCCTTTAACTCTGAATGTCATTTTTTCTATTTCCATACTCTCATAAGTGCCTCACAACTCTGAAGGACAGGTACAGTTAAGTAAGGTACTTACTCTATTACTGAGTAACTTTTCAAGAAATAAGCTGCAGACACTGCAAATGTGTGTACTTTTGAGAAGCAGACTTAACTTTTCTTAACAGCTTTACTGCATTTCCACTGAAAAATTCTGTACAATTCTGATTTCCCAATCTGCAAGATTTAGCACAAACACCCACCACAATTTTTCTATGAGAAAGTTGCACTTCACATTTAACTCAGCTTAATACAGCTTTCTGGATGTTGCATGGAAAGATTAACGTAAGCTTTATGCAGCCTGTTACATATCCAATAATGTGCTAAAATGCAAAATCCAAGTCAGCCATACTCATTTCTCTTACTCTCCATTCTTAGACTTGAGCCTGTGACATCACCAAAAGGTAAAGCTTGGGGGTTAGAGGTCCATTTGAAGCTATGCTACCCAATTCTTTGTCTAGAAAGACAATATGCATTTTTAATAGAAGGGAAGACTCATTCTGCTATTTCCATATGGCACTCCTTTGTATTGACAGATGTACTGTATTTGTATAACTTGATGCTGGAGCTTTTCTCCCCGAGCCTCCGCTGAAAATGGACCTGGTCCAGTCGGAATTTCCCGGTTAACAAATGTAAAATAAATAAATTATACCCCTTCTGATTGGCTGTTGGGTCCCAGTGTTTACATGATGCTCTGCTAGGGTCTATATTAGAACACCGAACATATAAAATATTGAGTGTTCTAATATTGACCAGTTTTCAGCGAACGCTGAAACTACTGAAGAAACAGAAACACAAATTTTTTCCTAGGGAAAGAATTTGGTTGTCTGTTTCTGTTGCTTCGGTATTTCCAGCGCTCTGGCGGAAAGTTACAGGTTGAGTTAAGTGTGCGATTGTGTGGACGTGGGGGTTAGTATGGGTTAGGCGAGTGTCAGGTAAGTGTGCGACTGTGTGGACGTGAGGGTTAGGGTGGGGTAGGTGAGTTAGGGTGAGGTGACTGTGCAATAGTGACGGACCTTAGGGTTAGGGTTAAGGTAAGTGGATAGTATAAATGTAGATGTTCGAGTGTATTGACTGTTGCAGTCATTACATTTGGGTTATCATGCTGGCAGGTTGCCCTAATCGGCCTGAATTCCAAAATCTTGGGTCCTGCGTTGGTTGCTGTCGCCTCTTCCCTGACATCAGGTCATCGGGGGTATAAAAGTTGCAGCCGACGCCACTTTATTCAGTTTTTCTTGCCCCAGATGTCAGGTGCCCCCAAAAGAGTGGGCTAAATTTATGTAAATGAAACATACATGCATCAGAAATAATCTTTACCTTCATCTATAAGCAAATACACCACCTACATTGTATAGATTAGAGAAGTAAAGATAAGTTCCAGCAAAAATAAGGGGATGGCGGTTGGGTAAAGTACAGTTTTGTACCTACCATAAATGTAGATGTTCGAAGATCCACATTGCTGCAGTCCTTACTTATGGGTAGTCCGCTGTCCTCGGTCGGCCCGAATACCAAAGTATTAGGCTGACGTCGGTCATGGGCACCTAGATCTGACATCAGAGCGTCAGGGTATAAAGGCGCATGACCGACGTCATATCCTCAGTCTTTTCTTGCCCCAGATGTCAGAAGGCCAAACCAGAAAGGCCCCAGCCAAAAACAGAATACCTCCCAAAACATGCCCAACAACAACCATCACCTAAAGCATAGCACCAAGTCAAACTACAGAGGGGAAGGAGGGAGGGTAAATTGGACTGCAGCAATGTGGATCTTCGAACATCTACATTTATGGTAGGTACAAAACTGTACTATGTTCTTCATCTCACATTGCTGCAGTCCTTACTTATGGGTAGAATCCCAAAGCAACGGGAAAGGGAGGATGGTAAAAATCATAAAGCATTAGGGGCCGCTAAAATGCCCTGTAAAATTGCAGTGGCAAATCCAGCCCTAGACTTAGAATAAAGAGGAAGGTGGTAATGTTTAGAAAAGGTATGCACTGAACTCCAAGTAGCTGCCTCCAAAATGTCTTTTGTAGCTACCCCCCTTATAAAGGCCGTAGAAGTAGCAGTAGCCCTAGTGGAATGAGGCCTGATTCCAGCAGGAATCTCCTTACCATGATGGGAATAACAGAAAGAAATACAAAACCCAATCCATTTAGAAATAGTTTGTTTTGAAACAGGTTTACCCTGGGAACCCAAAGCAAAAGAAACAAACAACTGCTGAGACTGTCTGAACTCCTTGGTTCTGCTCAAATAATAACGCAACTGCCTGTGAATATCCAAAGTATGCAAAATTTTCTCCCCTTTATTTTGGGGGTTTGCATAAAAAGTAGGCAAATGAATAGTTTGATTTAAGGCCACACTAGAAACCACTTTAGGCATAAAGGAAGGATTAGTACGCAAAGATACCCTATCCTTATGAAAAATCAGGAAAGGCTCCACTGCCATGAGGGCCTGTAATTCAGAAACCCTTCTTGCAGAGGTAATGGCCAACAAAAAAGCAGTTTTCCATGATAAATACTTTAACTCGGCAGTAGCTGCAGGCTCAAAAGGTTGTAGAGTAAGTTTTTCCAACACAAAATTGAGATCCCAAGCAGGAGTAGGAGCTCACGTGGGGGTCTTATATTCTTTGCCCCTCTAAGAAATTGCTTAAACCAAGGATGAGAGAATAAAGGAGGGTCACAATCATAGTGAGCAGAAATTGCTGCAGCATGGACCTTTATTGAGGAGAAAGACAAACCCTTGTCCAATAATTCAGTAAGATATTGAAGAGCAACACTTAAATCAGGTTTGGAGACGTCAAAGTCCTTTCCTTTGCTCCAAATAAAAAATCTCCTCCATTTATCAGCGTAAACTTTCCTGGTACTAGGCCTCCTGGCCTCCAAAATAACATTCAAAACTTGTTGTGGAAGCTGAGACCCTCCAGAGTCTAAAACAGAATATGCCAGGCTGTTAGATGCAGAGACTGAATCTTGACATTGAGGAAGTGACTGTCCTCTTGTGACAAAAGGTGCGGAATCAAAGGCAGAGGCCACGGAGGTTCTCGTACTAAACTCCTCAGTAGTGGGTACCAGTGTTGTCGAGGCCAATCCGGTGCTATCAAAATCATGGTTGGCTTGTCTTGTCTGGCCTTCAAAAGTACCTTGGGAAGAAGAGGCAGAGGTGGAAAGGCATATACATGCAGATTGTTCCAACTGAAAGATAGAGCGTCCACCTTCCAAGCTGTGTGATGAAACATTTTTGTGCAAAACTTTGGCAACTGGTAATTTAGAGGAGAAGCGAACAGATCTATGTCTGGAGTTCCCCATAACACTGTCAACTGTTGAAATACATGAGGATCCAATTTCCACTCGTGAGGATCCACTATTTGTCTGCTCAATACATCTGCTAAGGAGTTCTGTGCTCCTGGTAGAAACCTTGCCTGAAGATTGAGGTGTAGATTGAGAGCAGTTTCCCACAGAATCATCGCTTGCCTGCAAAGAGGGTAAGAATGGGTTCCACCCTGCTTGTTGATGTACCACATGACAGTAGTGTTGTCTGTTTGAATCAACACCTGCCCTGGACGAAGTAAATCTTTGAAAGCCATCAATGCAAACTGGACTGCTAACATTTCCTTCAAGTTGATATGCAAATGTTGGAGTTTGACAGGCCACGTGTTTTGCACCCATTTTCCATGGAGGTGTGCTCCCCAAGCCTTGTCCGAGGCATCTGTCGTTAGAATCTGACTCGCCTCTGGCCGGGTCACAGACAGTCCCTTGTTTAGGTGACATTCCTGAGCCCACCACAAAAACTCCTTCTGAATGCAAGGTATTATCTGAATGACAGTGTCTAGATCTTGGCAGTGCTGTGTCCACACATTTTGAGATACCATTGAAGCTTCCTCATATGCAATTTGGCATTGGGAAGCACCAGAATACAAGATGCCATGAACCCCAAGGCTTGAAGGACTGTCCTTGCAGTCAGCCTGGACCGTAGAGACATTTGCTGGAAATAAAGAGAAAGGCTTCTTTGTTTGTCCGGGGTCAAAAAAGCCATCTGGGAAGCTGTATTCAGTCTCACACCCAGAAAGCACATGTCCTGAGAGGGTACTAGACTGGACTTGTTTCGTTCACAGAATACCCTAGGCATCTTAACACTGCCATCACATACTGTAGATGATGAAGAAGTTTGTCCTTTTCTTGTGCAATAACCAGTCGTCCAAATAAGGATAAATCTGTATTCCTCTTAGTCTGAAAAATGCTATCACTGGAGCCAGAACCTTTGTGAACACTCTGGGCGCAGTAGATAAGCCAAAGGGCAATGCAGAGAACTGATAATGTAAATTTCCAGCCCGAAAACGCAGGTACCTCCTGCAACTGGGCCTGATAGGAACATGAAGGTAAGCCTCTTTGAGATCCAGAGTAACCATCCAGTGATCTTTTCCCAACAGAGGTAAAAGCTGTTGTAAAGTCAGCATCTTGAACTGTGGAATGTCCAGGTAAGTGTTGAGGATAGATAAATCCAAAATTGGTCTCCACGTGTTTCCTTTCTTTGGAACTAGAAACAGGCGAGAATAAAATCCTAGGCCCACTTCTGACAGAGGAACTGGCTGTATAGCTCCTATTTGAAGAAGTAAAGAAATTTGTCTGTGAGCCTCTATCCTTTGCCGAGGAGGGACGTCTGGCATGCCTTTGAAAGGAGGCATGGTATGGAAATAGAACTTATAACCTCGGTTTATAATGTCCAATACCCATTTGTCCTGGGTGACTAAATGCCAATTTTGCTTGAAAAGAGCCAACTTTCCTCCCAAAGGAGCTGCCAGGCAAGAGGAATCTGGCAGCTGAAAATGCAGGTCATTGGGCCTGTTTACGAAAGGACTGGCCCCTGCCCTCACCAGCAGATTGAGCAGGCGAACTCCATTGTCTCGGCCTGAAGGTACTCTGAGCTCTGCCCCTACCACGCCTAGATCTACCCCTAGACTGAGAATCAGAAGAAGGGTACGTCCACCCCTTAGTAGGCCAATTTCTACTAAACTTTGGAGGTTGTACCTGCAAAAATCTTTAACAGTCTGCATAGACTTAGCCTTGTCTTCCATTTTCTTTAAGACTGACTCCACAGGAGGACCAAACAAAACTTCAGACTGCAAAGGGCATCCAGAATTCTAGACTTAACATGCTCAGACAAATTCTGATCCTTAAGCCAGGCGTGCCTACGAATAACTGAACCAGTGGCAGCCACCCTAGAAGAAGCCTGTAAAGCATCAAAACCACATTGCAAAGAGTGCTTACCCACCTGTTCAGAAACATGCACTAAATCCTGCAATTCTTTACACTCTATGCCCTCTGCCAAAGCATCCACTTTAGATCTTAGCTGAGAAAGGAGGAAATTCTGATACTTCAACATATGAAACTGGCAGTTCAAAGCTCTCATTGCTAAAGTAGAAGAGGTATACACCTTCTTACCCCATCTATCCAAAGCTCTAGCTTCCTTATCCAGAGGAACCGGATTCTTAACAACAGAGGCTCTAACACCCTTAGGCCCCTGACTAATAGTTTCTGGGTCCGCCCTAGGACTCTTATACAGATATTTATGAGCCTCAGGCACCCTGTAATACCTGTCCGGTTTAACTGGGGCCGAAGGCACAGAATCTGGATTAAGGGAAGCTTCCGAGAAAACATCTGAAACAACATTCAAAACCGGAGGTATAGCTAAGGGTCTATGCTGTGGTAAAAACAAGAACTCCCTAAGCCTCTTCCGGGAATCAGAGTAATCCTGTCCCTCCCACTTAAAATGCTCCCTCATGGAATGCAGAGTTTCTGAAAATGAAAAATCCTCTGGAGGAGAAGCAGAAGGAGTGGAATCCTCTGCATCAGAATCAGAAGAAGAAGGGAAATCTTGAATGTCCTCAGTAGAAGACTCTGAATCATCTGAGGCCTGCTCCAAACCTTCCAACTCTGGCTCCATCCTGGGCCTCTTATCAGGAGGGGGCATAGAACCTCTAATTAAAGTAATCAAATCCTCTGCCATTTTAAGCATGTGCTTTTTAGGCCCAGACCCTGAAGAACCAGAACTGACACCAGAGGAAGGCAAAACAGACCTGCCCTTAGAAGGAGCCTTAGAAACAGTAGCAGAAGGCCTAACCACCTTAGGCATAGAAGGGAGAATAGTAACCTGAGAGGCCCCTTCAGCCTGGCCTGCCTCCTGAGAGGCCACATCTTGTAAAATCAAAGTTTCCCCCTGGGACTCAACAGAAACTTCAGCCGGATCCACCTGTTCAGCTGTAGCTTCTAAAGGTCCGGCGTCCGAAACGGACGAATCATCCTGCCTAGGCTTTAAAGATTTGTCTTTGCGCTTCTTAGTAGAAGCAGGCGTCAGAATATCCGACGGCATATTATAGTTACACCTCTTGCCAAAGACTAACCTAGCGCAATCTAACCTCCGTTTTATAGTGCGCTTATTAAACCTAGCACAAAACCGACACCCGACTACGTCGTGCTCCGGTCCCAAACAAGGAATACAAAGCGAGTGGTAATCCCTATGCGGTATCTGTTTCCCACAAGAAATAAATTATTCACTTTTTCTGACATCCGGTAAGGAACTGAGGCAAGGAAAAACAAAAATATTCCCCAACGGGGTACTTAGCCCAACTTGGTATCGGTCTGAAACTCCGAAAACGAAAAATTTCAGAACGCCGAACGGCACTTGCAACTCTGCTTCTGCATCGGACCACGCGGCAAAAAAGACTGAGGATATGACGTCGGTCATGCGCCTTTATACCCTGACGCTCTGATGTCAGATCTAGGCGCCCATGACCGACGTCAGCCTAATACTTTGGTATTCGGGCCGACCGAGGACAGCGGACTACCCATAAGTAAGGACTGCAGCAATGTGAGATGAAGAACATCCTGGACTGCAACAGTGAATACACTCGAACATCTACATTTATGGTAAGTGTGCACAACTGTACTATGTTCTTCGTGTTTCACTGTTGCAGTCATTACATTTAGGTTGAGTCCCAAAGCTATGGTTGGGGGGCTGGGGCTAAATAGCATTAGGAGTGGCTGTGAGGCCCTGCAGAACTGCAGTGGCAAAGCCTGTCCTGGATTTAGAGTAAAAAGAGGCAGATTGTAATGTTTTGTAAAGGTATGCACTGAACCCCAAGTGGCAGCCTCTAAAATGTCTTTGGTTGGTACTCCCCTGAGAAATGCTGCAGAAGTGGCTGCAACTCTGGCTGAATGTGGCCTGATGCCCTTAGGCACTGGTTTGCCATGCTGTGAGTAGCAGAAACGAATGCAGTGACCTATCCACTTTGAAATAGTTTGCTTGGAGATGGATGGCCTTTCCTTGTGATGCTGTGGTATATGCCACAAGTAATTGTTCTGTCTTTCTGAAAACTTTAGTTTTGTCCAAGTAGAATCTAAGTTGTCTGTGTACACCCAAAGAATGCAGAATTTTCTCCCCTTGTTCTGTGGGTTTGGATAAAAGGTTGGCAAATGAATAGTTTGGTTAAGGGCTACACTGGATACCACCTTAGGCATAAATGTAGGGTTTGTTCTCACAGAGACCCTGTCTGGATAAAAAATGATAAAGGGTTCCATGGCTATGAGAGCCTGTAGCTCTGAAACTCATCTTGCAGAAGATATTGCTAGGAGCAGAGCTGTTTTCCATGATAAGAATTTTACATCTGCAGTAGCAGCCGGCTCAAAAGGAGGTAAGGTGAGTTTTTCCAAGACATAATTGAGGTCCCATGCAGGTATCTGCATTCTCCTTGGAGGCCTTAAGTTTTTGGCTCCTCTGAGGTACTGCCTTAATAAAGGATGAGAAAAGAGTGGTGGCTCTGTATTGTAGTGAGCCGAAATGGCAGAGGCATGGATTTTAATTGATGAGAAAGATAGGCCTTTGTCCAGCATCTCAGTTAAGTATTGCAAAATCTGAGGAATATTTGGGACAGCTGTATCACTTCCTTGAGCTTGGTTCCAAGCGCAAAATCTCTTCCATTTCCCAGCATAGATGGATTTTCTAGTACTAGGCCTTCTGGCTTCTAAAATGACATCCATCACAGCTTTACTGAGCGGTGTGATTTGTATGGCTACATTATCCGCCATGCTGCCAGGTTTAGGGTCCTGAGTTGGCTGTGCAGAATCGGATTGTTTTGCTGGGACAGTAGATGATTTATTTGAGGTAAGGCCCAGGCTGGGCATTGGGACAAGTTCCTTAAGATCAGATACCAGTACTGGCGTGGCCAGTCTGGGGCAATCAGAATCATTTTTTGTTTCTCCTGCCTGACCTTTAGGAGTACCTTGGGGAGGAGAGGTAGTGGAAGAAAGGCATATACTGATAGGTTTGTCCAGTTGAAAGATAAGGCGTCCACTTTCCAAGCTTGTCTGTGATAAGTTCTTGTGCAGAATCTTTTTTAGCTGATTGTTTTGAGGGGAGACAAATAGATCTATGTCTGGGCATCCCCATTTCTTTGTCATGCTGAAGACTTGTGGATCCAGGTGCCACTTGTGGGGATCCATGAGGTTTCTGCTTAGTTCGTTTGCCAGAGTGTTTTCCTTTCCTGGCAGGAATTGTGCCTGCAGATGAACTTGATAAGTCAATGCTGTGTTCCATAAAGCCATGGCTAGTCTGCACAGGGGATAAGAATGAGTGCCCCCCTGCTTGTTTATGTACCACATGACCGTGGTGTTGTCTGTCTTTATCAGTAGTTGTCCCGGATGAAGTAGGTCCTTGAAGGCTGTCAGGGCATTTTGAATAGCTAGCATCTCTTTTTGATTGATATGTAGATGCATTTGGTTTGCGGACCAGGTGCCCTGAATGCCTCTTCCTGCCATGTGTGCCCCCCAGGCATAATCTAATGCATCCGTTGTTAGGCTCTGCCTGGCTGGGGGTAGTGAGAATGGCTGTCCCTTGTTTTGGTGACAAGCCTTTGCCCACCATCGAAACTTCTGTTGCAGGCAGGGAATTAGAGTAATCATTGTTTCCAGACTGTGGCAATGTTGCGTCCAAACACTTTTTAGGTACCACTGAATTTTCCTCATATGCAGTCTTGCATATGGAATTAGTAAGATGCAGGATGCCATGAAACCCAAAGCCTGCAGAACTTTTCTTGCAGATAACTGGGCCTTTGTTGCCATTTCCTTGAAATAGGTAGTCAGTTGCCTTTGTTTGTCTGGAGATTGTGAGATAAGCCATTTGGGCAGTTGTATTTAAGCTTGCACCCAGGAATATTATCTCTTGAGAGGGTACTAGTTTTGATTTCTTTTTGTTGACTGTGTACCCTAGGCATGTTAAAAGTCTTATCACAAACCTCAGATGATGTACTAGAATGTCTTTGTTCTCTGCTTGTATGAGGCAGTCGTCCAAGTAAGGATATATTTGTATTCCTTTGTCTGCAGATTGCAATTACTGGTGTCAGGCACGTTGTGAAGACCCTGGGCACAGTAGATAAGTCAAAGGGCAGTGCAGAGAATTGGTAATGCTTTGAGCCAGCCTTGAATCTGAGGAATCTTCTGCATGTTTGTCTGATAGGGACATGCAGGTATGCCTCTTTTAGGTCTAAAGTCACGAGCCAAGCCTTGTTGCCCAGCATGGGCAGAAGTTGCTTTAAGGTCAACATCTTGAATTTTGGTATATCCAGGAAAGTGTTTAGAATGGATAGGTCCAGTATTGGTCTCCATGCTTGGTCCTTTCTCAGTACCAAGAACAATCCTGAGTAAAATTCTTGTCCATGCTCTTGCTGAGGCACTTGTTAAATAGCCCTCATGTCCATGAGAGCTGCGACTTGTTTTTGAGCCTCTGCCCATTGATGTTTTGGCAGGTCTGGCCAACCGTTTGCCCTTGGTAGGGTATGAAAATGAAACTTGTAGCCTTGAGACACTATGTCTAGACCCCATTTGTCCTGGGTTATAATGTGCCAATTTTGAGAAAAAAGTGCTAGTTTTTCCCCTAAGGGTGCTTCCAGAAGATAAGTGCTTGGTGCAGGCAGGGGGAAGTCATTGGGACTGTTTCCTGTATGATTGTGATTTGTCCTCTCCACCTTTGGAGGTAGAGGCACTCCACTGCTTAGACCTGTAGGAACCTTGCGGCTGTGATCTGCCTCTAGGGCATCTGGCTCTGCCCCTTTGAGGTCTGTCTGAGACTGGAAAGGACCAATTCTTTGTAGGCCAGTGTCTGATAAATCTAGGTGGCTGTACCTGTAAGAAATCCTTGACCATTTGCATAGATTTAGCTTGGTCTTCTACTTTCTTTAACACCTCTTCTGCCTCAACACCAAACAAGGTATCATGTTGTAAAGGAGCATCTAATAATTTTGCTTCAACATGGTCAGGCAGATTTTGTTCTTTCAACCAAGCATGCCTCCTAATGTAAGAACCCGTAACAGCGGCCCTGCAGGAGGCCTCCAGAGAATCAAAACCACATTGCAAAGTATGCTTTCCAACTTGTTCAGCTGCATGCAATAAATCTTGTATTTCTTTGTTTTCTGCACATTCAGAATTTGCCATAGTTTTCTGTTTAAGCAGTGTCATGATATATTGCTGATATTTGAGCATATGAAACTGGTAATTTAAGGCCCTTATAGCCAAAGTAGCAGATGTGTAAATCTTTTTTCCCCCATCTATCCAGAGCCCTAGAATCCCTATCAGAGGGGGTAGGGTTTTTTGCAGTAGAAGCCTTGACCCCTTTTGGTCCCTGCAAAATAGTTTCTGGGTCTGCAGAAAGGTTTTTGAAAAGGAATTTATGAGAGTCAGGGACCCTGTAGTATTTGTCCAGCTTAACAGGAGCTGGAGGTAATGAGTCAGGGGACAGACTGGACTCCGAGAACACATCATCTACAATGTCCAACACAGGTGGAATAGCTAGATGACTGTGTTGAGGAAGTAAAAGTAAATCTCTGAGCCTTTTCTTAGATTCTGAAAAATCTTGGCTCACCCAGTGGAAGTGCTCCCTCATGGTATGCAAGGTTTCCCAAAAACAGTAGCCCTCAGGAGGAGAAGCTGAATGAATTGATTCTTTAGTATCAGAATCCTCATAGGGGGGAAGAGAATATTCCTGATCAGAAGAGGAATCAGAAGAAATGAAAACTTGATCTGAAGATTCATAGTCTGTCTCTTGCCTAGGCCTCTTATCAGGAGGGGGATGGGAACCCCTGATCAAGGTAATTAAGTCTTCGGCCATTTTGAGCATCTGTTTTTTGGGCATGGAGGCCTGTCCTTGTGGCTGGTGAACTTCCTTCTTTGTCTTTAAAGATGTTTTAGCCTTTGAAGTCGGTTTAATATACAATTGCTAAGTTCTGAATACACCCTCAGAAGCCGATGCCTGCTCAGCGGCTCCGGACCCATCTGAGGGAATAATCTCCGAGGCTCCAACACCTTGAGTTTCCTGCGGCCTGACCGACTCCATGTGGGAGTTGGTAGTGGCCTGCGACTCTAAAGTAGCGGGTATCAGGGGCTGCGAAAGCGCCTCACTGAGAACCGGTGACTTGCTTAGGAGAAGCTTCGTTGTCGGTTTTGGACCTCGGTTGCCTGTCTTTTTTCTTTGCGTTTTTTGTGAACTCAGGTAGTCGGATGGCTATCTGATGACATTGCACAATCAAATCTTCGCCCAAAATAGCTTAATAGTTCATTGGTTAAATCTAGCACAAAACAGACAACTAGCAACGTCATGGTCAGGGCCTAGGCAAGGAATACAGTAAGAACGAAAGTCCTTATGAGGTATTTGCTTCCCACAAGAAATGCAATTATTAGCTTTTTCTGACATTGGTCTGGAGCAAGAAAAAAAAAGTTTCCCCAACGGGGTACTTAGCTTTTAATGAAGACTTCGGATCTGAAACCCGAACACGAAAATCTCAGGAGTCGGCCGACCGGCACTTGCAAACTGCTTCTGCTTCGGGCACCGTGAGGCAAGAAAGACTGAATAAAATGACGTCGGCTGCATCTTTCATACCCCTGACGACCTGATGTTAGGGAAGAGGCGACAGCAACCGAAGCAGGACCCAAGACTTTGGAATTCAGGCCGACTGAGGGCAACCTGCCACCAGGATAACCCAAATGTAATGACTGCAACAGTGAAAGATGAAGAACATCGTATTATCGTGGAACGTATAAACAAAGATATTGCAACCTTCAAACACTGGACCCCACCCAGTTTGGGTTCGTGAAGGGCCGATCTTGTCTCTTGAACCTGACTGACTTCTTTGAATCAGTCTCCAGAGCCATGGATGAGGGTAAGGCAGTCCACACTGCCTATCTGGACCTCGCCAAGGCCTTTGACACCATCCCCCACTCTGGAATCATAGATAAACTTACTAAGCTGGGCATTAATCCCTACGTCACTCGATGGGTTGCCAACTGGCTTACTGACAGAACCCACACTGTAAAAGTAGCTGACTCCAAATCCAGCTCCAGACAAGTGGAGTACCTCAGGGTTCAGTCTTGGGACCGTTCTTGTTTGGCATCTACTTCTCTGAAGTACAGGCCAACACTAAGGGACTCTGGCTAACAAAGTTCGCACATGACTGCAAACTGGGAGCCATTACTGAATCCCCAAATGATGTGGATACTCTACAAAAGGGCCTTACAGAAACAGAGGCTTGGTGCCAGAACCATGGGCTCAAGCTCAAAGCCAAGAAATGTATAGTTATCCCCTTTGGGAAAAAACATGCACCCGTGAATTACCACATAGTACACTAAACACCGAAAGTGTGATAAGAGACTTCGGGAAACAGGTGGACAGTGGTCTCACCTTCAGTAACCACATCGCCACAACAGTCAGGAAATCCTTCTATGTGGCACACCTCATCACTAAGGGCTTTTCATCCAGAAAAAAGGAAGTCATTGTCCCACTGTACTCATCCCTCATTAGACCCATTATAAAATACAACGACCCATTTGGTATGTACCTCTTAAGACATCTGCAACAACTGGAAAGGCCACAGAAATACCTCACTAAAAGAATCACAGGCCTAAAGCAGATGCCCTATGCTGACCGCCTTAAAAAAACTCCAGCTATACTCTGTCGCATATTGTCTACTCAGAGGCGATCACATACAAGGCCATGCCAAACCCAGAGCTTTTGGACATGCTACACTTAAAGAAATCACAATCCCTCAGAGCCACACACTCCAGGGATCTAAACCTTGTCATCACAATAAACAAAACATGCTGGAGGGATAGGTTCCTGACCCAGAGAGACTCACCAGACTCTGGAATAGACTGCCCATACATGTCAAGCAGAGCGCCTCCTTGGCTCTCTTCAAAAAGAACCTTGACAAATGGATGGGAGAAAGAAAATTCACCCCAGGGATCATGTCAGTCGCCCTGCTCGACAGGGGTCCAGGGAAGTAAATAGTGTGGGAAGAAATAGCCAGGGAATTGTTATGGCTAGGCTTGTATAGGCCCTAGGGCCAATAGCCTAGTAATCAACCTATGAACCTGTGACAGCACTATACACGTATTTCTGTACTTACTTTTTTGTTAATCAGGTGGAATGGACTGGTCTGAAGTCTCTTTCAGCCATGACTCTGGTGCAAGGTAAAAGATTAGAAACATGTAATACCACCAGGGAATAACAATTCCAGGCATTAAAAAACAAAACAAAGTTTCCTATGTATAACAATATGCAGTTACACTGATAACACAGCAGGTGTCAAACAGTATGAGTAGAACTGACCTTGTGAACAGCATTGTGATAGATTGTTGCAACAGTACTACCTCATGCACTAAAGCATCAGTTCAAGCCTCAAAAGGATACTTCTGCAACAGCACTCCTACCTCTCTCTTGTCTGAATGTACGCAGTCAGCACTCCTACCTCTCTCTCGTCTGACTGTACGCAGTCAGCACTCCTACCTCTCTCTCTCGTCTGACTGCACCCAATCAGCACTCCTACCTCTCTCGTCTGACTGCACCCAGTCAGCACTCCTACCTCTCTCTCTCATCTGACAGCACCCAGTCAGCACTCCTATCTCTCTCTCTCTCTCTCTCTCTCTCTCGTCTGACTGCACCCAGTCAGCACTCCTACCTCTCTCTCGTCTGACTGCACCAAGTCAGCACTCCTACCTCTCTCTCGTCTGACTGCACCCAGTCAGCACTCCTACCTCTCTCTCTCTCTCGTCTGACTGTACGCAGTCAGCACTCCTACCCCTCTCTCGTCTGACTGTACGCAGTCAGCACTCCTACCCCTCTCTCGTCTGACTGTACGCAGTCAGCATTCCTCCCCCTCTCTCGTCTGACTGCACCAAGTCAGCACTCCTACCTCTCTCTCGTCTGACTGCACCCAGTCAGCACTCCTACCTCTCTCTCTCTCGTCTGACTGTACGCAGTCAGCACTCCTACCCCTCTTTCATCTGACTGTACGCAGTCAGCACTCCTCCTACCCCTCTCTCGTCTGCCTGTACGCAGTCAGCACTTCTACCTCTCATCTGACTGTACGCAGTTATCACTCCTACCTCTTGTCGGACTGTGTGCCTCTGGGTTCTGTGCCCATACCATACATTTTATGCTCTTGTGCTTCTGCTAAATGCTCTTGTACCACCCCCCCATGACCTCTCAAAACCTAGTCCTGAAATTCAACTCTCACTATAAGGATTCCATCAGGAAATCACTTTCAGCCTTCTGTTCATCAAAAAGGGGCCCCTCTAATCCTCTGGTTATAACGTAGCTACAGACAGGAAATGAAGCTGCTTCTTGCTCCACTTGAACTGATCTGTAAAATGCTCTCAGAATAGCCTTGAGAATACAGTTAAACCTCTTTCCGAAACCACTTGTTTGTTTTATTCCACAGTACTTCCACAAACAAATAAGGAGGTTTGCCATGATGTTAGCCACCTCTGCCTGCCAGTATTTCCTGAGGACAAACACAGTTTATAAGAGATTATATGCCAACTGTCAAATGATAAAGTAACTACCTCAGGATACCTAGGAGAATAGTTTACCACCATCAAAATGTAATTTATCTGTAGTGCTTGGGCTAGTAAGCAGCCATACTGTACCCATGGCTATCCCCTGAAACAGTTCCCTGATGACAAGTAATGGCACCAAGCAGCCTTAACTTTGTTTCCTACTTTGCCAACTTTTTGAAATTGCTCCTAAGTCTTACAGTACTCTCTAATGTCCTTCACAATGCCTAGTCAATATAAGTTTTGCAAAAGCTTCTTTTTATATGCTTTATGCACAAATGGTCTGAAAAGGGAATATTATGGACTATGGAAGTAGTGACTAATGGTAAACATTGTCACAAACAGTTACTGCATCACTCTTGCCCTTCAAGCTCTTCTTCAGGAATCAATTTTCTGTAGAGAAATCCCTTTCCAGTATACAGACTCTTCCTACCCTTGAGGATCAGCAGCCTTCCCATTTACCTAACTCTTGTTCTATAAGGAAGGATCTTAGAACTGTGATTGTCTCAGTTGTCAATAATCCTACCCAAGACCCCTTCCAAAAGTTGCTACTGCCTCTACCCCTGAAGCAACCACTTGTAGAAGAAGTCCAACACTTTTTGAAAGCTGTTTCTCAAATTCAGGCATACTGCTACTACTTTGCCCTCGGTCTGCTTGGCATTTATCTAAACTTTCCCATGCTTTCCTTACTCAAAATATACTGTGCTCCATGTTCATTCTGCAAATATGGATTGGGCCAGTTTGAAGAATTTATTATAAATGGATATATATCACTTAAGGCAGCCCCCCCCCTTACTAGGTCAGGGAAGGAAGATCAGAGAAATGAGCAACATAAACCACGACCATGCAGATCTATCATTACAGTAAGTACATAACTTTTGCATTTGCCATGGACTGATTCATCCTCTTTACACTAGAAGAAAGTTCCCAGCAAATCCTTCTGAGTGGCATGAAGATTCCCTGAATAACTGTGTACCAAAGGAAGCCTTGGAGTGAAAGACAGCATCCATCTTATAAAGCCTTGCAAACGTATTCAGAAAAGCCCAAGAAGTAGAAACACATGTCATCTACAGAAGCATCCTTGAAAAATGCTCGTGAGAATAGTCACAGCCCTAGTAGAATGAGCACTGGGTTGTACTGTCAACTTTTGACTATGTTATTCATAAGAACATTTGATACACTACCTAGATAAGGTGGCTCTGGAAACCATCTTGCCCATTTTATCAGTGGCACCACATATAGTATTTCTGAAATCTTTTATGTTTTGATAAACAAAATTGTCTGTGTATATTCATAAACAAAGACTCCTATACTGATGCAATCTGGAAAAATGCTGAAAGATTTGTAGACAGCTATAGAAAATAATTTTGAAACTCATGGTGGAAACAGGAAATAGCTGATATAGGAGAGCTGAGGAAGAACAGGTCAAGCTCATATTTAAGATTTGTGCCAGTCTAGGTTTGCAAGTACTATAGCTGAAAAGGGGTCCAATCCTCTTTCTAAACCTCAGATTGAAAAATGCATCCAATTCCTTTTGTGTTTCGTTCTGGTACTGGGTTTATAGGCAGAAAGTAGTACAGTAAACTCTTGGTTAACCGGCACCCATGGGGATTGGTAGATGCTGGATAACTGTAGTTTCTGGTTGCTTGAGAGTTACTATTAAAAATAGGCCCGACATACTGTACCCTATACTACTTGTTTGGTTTGACTTGTTCTTAGGTTGGAAAGACAGGGAACTTATTCATATCTCCCTTTTTAAAACTCTAAAAACGTAAGGTATGTTTCTTCGGGGAGACAAAGTGCAGCACATGAAAATTGTACTGTATTTCTTCGATATTTTTTTCTGGTTGTTTGAGTTCCGGTTAATTAAGAGTTTACTGTATAGAAACCACCCAGTCTGGGTAAGCTGCATCTCTTGGCATT
Organism: Protopterus annectens; assembly: GCF_019279795.1. Classification (NCBI taxonomy): domain Eukaryota; kingdom Metazoa; phylum Chordata; order Ceratodontiformes; family Protopteridae; genus Protopterus; species Protopterus annectens. The sequence continues at coordinate 53,651,707 of NC_056737.1, read as the reverse complement.
AACAAAACTGGAGAAACCACGTGGTTAACATGAGGGCATGGAGGTCCAGATAAGGTCTATTGGCAGTTTGACTTCACAGGGTTCAGAGGGCCCTCAACCTGAGAGGCTTCCCCAAAAGGTGAGGCCAGAGCAGAGGAAGTCAAACTTGTCAAAGCCAGATTGAGAATCCTATACCATTTCTAATGCACAAGTCCAACAACTGTTAAACTTTTTTAATACCAATATCCTGGAACAGTTGATCCATTCTCCTACCAGGGATACAAACATCCTTGTACTCATGAACATGGGGGCTGATGTTCCTCACCCAATGTAGTATCTTCACTAGTCAGATCTGACCATACGGCAGTATTTACTTGAAATAAAAATTAAATCCAGGGATCCAACAAAACCGAAAACCTTTAGGAGCTATTCCAATGCTAACCTCGGTCTACTAAGCAACACCTTGGCTAAATTCCAATCACTCCCAAACCCAGTAAACACCACAGCATACACAGAATGGTTTACAAAATCTCTGTACAACCATACAGATAGCTGTATAGCTGTGCCTATTAGTATTAACACGACAAATGCAAAAGATAAGCCACCCTGGTAGAATTACAATATCAATAAGTTATACAACAAAAGAAACATAATCCTTGAAAAATGTAGGAGGAACAAAGCCATACATACTAAAATAAAACCCTAACCAATCTAAATAGGCAGCTAAAAGGGATAATACTTCAAAGGCAAAATTTGAAGAAAAAATAGCTTCTCAGGCAAAGGACAACCACAAAACATTCTACAGCTGAATTTTGTCATACTTAAAACAGAGCATGCTGGAGAAACAGATGCGTGTTCCAGAGACTACCCCTCCAATGGAACAGGCTCCCCATTCATGTGAAGCAGAGTTTGTCTATTACCTAGTTTAAGTGCAACCTGGACCAGTGGATGGGGAATAGGAAATTTACACTGGGCCTGGCACCCATGTCACTTATGGAGAGAAGCAGCTTATAAATGCCTGGCACTCAATGTCCTACTTGGATACAGGACATCATTATTCTTTCTGGAAAAGTTGGCTACATTTAGAAAGCCCTCCTGGGTCATTAGCCTAGTAACAGTCTACAAATATATGAATGTGGGTCTATCAGTATATGACCTTGGGCTTGTTGATCTCTGCTTTTGGTTTAACTTCTCCAAGTCTTTCGGGTTTTTAACACAGACAGGAATAAACCCCATTCCAAAGTCAAAGTATGATTAAAGTTCATGAAATTAGTATTGTTTCAATATTTGACATTATCCAAAACTGCTCTTTGCAGCACACACAATGTGCCCAGAATTAACTCCTGCAAGTCACATGGAGTCACATGTATCGATCTAAATAAGACTGTGAATTCTTCTTTATGTGATCCATTGCTCCTACTATTTTGTTATGACCGTCTCTCTCTGTATGTAAAACACTAATCAATAGGTGTAGCAATTTCAATTATCAATGCTTACTTTTGCCTTCTTTTCATGGACTCCTTATCTGGTTTTGTCTAGTCTATTTTTTGAACTGTTGGTAATAGATAATCCCATGTGACAATCCCACAATGCCTTGTGGCTCATGTTTCCAGTGTTTTTAGCTACTTCAGTATTTATAATGTTTGCACAATCCCCAGTGCAACAGTCTTGCCATATAATTATGCCTTTCAGTATACAGTCCTTCTGCCATTAGTATATCACAACTAGCAACAAGAAGTACAACCGTTTCTAATTCTGTTTTACAAAATGTGTCCGTTTCTCCCACATGTTCAATGGAATGGGTATGTAGTCCACTATTTTGGGCTCCAATATTAACCTACCATCTTTTGGTATAAATTCACCTCTCAACCATTCTTGTATTCAATCCTGATCAATAATAGGTTGTTCCATGAGTTTTCTATACTTGCAGCTATAATTATGTATTTTCCACATTTCTTGCCTTCTCTTCTGATCATTCACCTTACATTATTTTTGTTTTTTTGGCACATTCAGTTGCCGCCTGATTTGATCTATTACTGGTTTGGTTTCCATTCTCTCTTGACGCCAATATGCTTCTGCTAAACTAAGCGTGGAAATCATTTTATACCTATTCTCATGTTTCAAAACTTGCACTACATTTGAGTCTTATGAGGTCAGCATGTATGTATGCAGTCCTACAATTGCAGATCTATACATATAGTCAATTTTGAGGAGGTCCATACTTCCTTCAGGAAAAAGAAATATATAATCTTAGTATACACTCATTTTTATAAATTACTTGAGCATGAAGCATCCTTCTTGTTTTCCTATCTAACACCTTTTGGGGCCAGTCAATCACACCAAACCTATATGTTAGGATAGGAACTTTGGAAAAGCAAACTGGTTTATAGCTTGGAATTCATTCCTAGACGTCAACCCTGTTTTCAATATCAAGTCTTCTAAAATATTCCTTATTAATTTTTATTTGCATTTGTTCATGTTCTACTGTTCATCAATTCCCAAATATTTATACACTCCCTATTGCTCAAGTTCTTTTATATTACATTCCTGTCGCAAACTGATGTTTTATTGGTGCTGCAGCTTTCCTGCTTTAAAGGTTGCTTTTGCACATTTATCAAGACCAAATGACATTCTTATATCATCTGAAAAAGATTTGACCACTTGCAGTTGTGCTTTTAGTTCATTTGAAGTATATTGTTTTAAATCTACAGAAAGAAGATGAGAAATCTTTACACTTCGTTGTTTTCTGGGAAATCGTTGCCATGACCTAATCTGTTAAGTAGACAACTTAATGGGTTAAGGGCAAGACAAAAGAGCAGCAGTGACAAAGAGTCACCCTAGAATACCCTCTTTTGAATTTTTATCCCTGGAATAATAATTTGTCCTTTATCACGGCTTAACTGCAAAGTGGTTTGCCACGGGTTCATGGTTGTTGTAATGTAATCACAGTATAGGGTGTGTATCTTATATATTTTTAAGCACTCTTTTACCCATGAATGTGGGATACTATCAAAAGCTTTTTTACAGTCAATCCATGCCATACTTAGATTCTTCCCCCTTTTTACAGTTCTCCATTATGATTTTAACAGCAAATGATCCTCTGTTCCATACAACTTCCTTTTATTACCTTTTTGTTCTATTGCCATGATTGAGTTTTCTTCTAAATGACTATAAACTCTGTTGGCATGAATTCCAGTGTATATTTTATACATTGCCAGGAGGCAAGTTACTGCACTACAGTGTTTTTACGACAGCTTGCAAGTTCACTCAAGTAGGAGTATTGTTTTTTCCCATTGTTAACCAGGCTGATGTCTGTTCAGGGTGCACATATACCTAGTTCGTACTCATGGCTAAATCTTCTGGCTAAAAGTATTAACATCTTTATAAGAAGTTAGGTATTGAATCTGGGTCTGGAGTTTTCCAGTTAGGAGCTTTTTTTTTTTTTTTTTTTTTTTTTTTTAAACTTTGTTTCAATCTCTCTGGCTGTTACTTTATCCCATTTCATATCCTGTACATTTCAGCTTCTTATTCTTTTAGTTCTTCTGTCCATTTAGCATCTTTGTTATGCTTCATAGTATCTTCATATATTTTTCTCCAAAATGTATCTATTTCTCTCTCTCTCTTTTTTTTTTTTTTGGTGTTTCAATTCTTTTTGTTTCCCAATTCTCTATAAAACTTTTTTATGGCATCAATAAATTGCTTATTTTGTATTTTATATTTATCTACTTATCTTCTAAGTTAGTCTGCAAATTCAGCATAATCCTGGATTGGATTGTTTACTTTATTTACTAAGTTTAAAAGATTTATGTGAGTAGACGGCTTCGTTTTTTTATTATTTCTTAAGTTTTAAGGCTTAGGTTTAATAACAGTTAATACCAGTAATAGGTTCATATTGTTTCAAATCTGGGGAGTATTTTGTATAATTACTCCACTGAGAACACCTGGTGGAAAGTTTTAGTGTTTGTTTTTTTGGACTTTGTGTACATTTGGCTTACTGAAACTTTGAGGGACTCTGCGGATTTTGTCTTGTAATTACAAATATTATGGCATCCTAAAACAAAGAACTTTGTCCACTATAACAGCTCAATTTTCTTAGACCACAGCAGTACCATTGGTACTTTCTCCTTTAACTGCTTAATTATTTTTTTTTCTTTTTTGCAGTCCACTGTCTTGCTTCCTTAAGTTTATTTCTCTTCTTGTGTAACCACTTTTGAGTTCTCAGCCAGTATTTTTCCAGAGATGAACTACTGCATTCTGGCCTACATTTTTTTTCAATGTTTTGCTGGTCTGTGGGAGTTGAGGTAGGCTTTTGGGCTTTGCATTTCAAAGTCCATAGAAACCTCCTTACATTACATAGTTGTTCAAACAGTCAGGTGGAATTTTTTTTAATGTTATCACCATTACTCAGGTCAAGGTGATACTGGACTAACTCTCCTACTAAAACTGTGTCCTAGAGAAACAAAATTAAGATATTTGTCTACTAGTATAGAGGCCTTTTAAACTGCATTGCTCTTTTTACTTACCTTACAGCAGATTTGTGGCTGCTCGTGTTAAGTCACTGACTTTTTTCTCTGTCTCTTGACAAGTTTCCAACCTGCTTCATTCGTCCTCACTAATGCTTGGGTTGACTCTGCTCCCCTACACTGCCCCCCCCCAAATCCCACCTATCCCCTTTTACTCTGCACTTATACTTCCATAATACCACCTATATATTCCTCTAACCAGTTCCCTCCAGTAGGGAAACAATCGATAAAATTACTCCCAATAGTTAAACCCACTATTTTACTACCAAAGACTCTCATACAAAGTCTTAACCATTGCCTCCTACAACTATCAAATTACATCCCTACAACCAACCCACTACCCTAACATTTTTTATCTTAATTTACAACAAAGATAAAACCCAAGTAAAATAAGATCCCCTATGTCCGATTATTTAACTATTTCTCCTCACTCTACATGCCTTTATCACCAATTATCAAATCCACCTCCTTCAAATATTTACGACTTGAACCAATCCTCACAAAGAATATTTACATCTACCCAGCCTTTCTCCACAATGCCCCATCTCTACAAACAAACCACATCTATTTTTCTATAAATTTCTTAAAACTATGCTTCCAAATTTACAATCAAATATCAAACCAAGACCAAAATATAATTGGCCGCACACTTCCCTTTGCAAAATATCAGTTCAAAAAATTAGCAGAGATATTCACCCCAAACCTGGTCCCACTGTTCATAAATCCATCACTTCCAACCCCAAAATAAAGCCAGTCACCCAATACATCTCAGCAAAAAAAAAAAAGAATCCAAACTCACCTTACTAAACATGAACTCAGGTATGTGCAATAAAATCCATGAAATACATGCTTAACTTGCCACATACACTCCTGATGTACTCATAGCTGAAACCCCGTTAAAAAAGAAATAAAGGATAATGAGATCACCCCCCTCCAGGATACAATATACTCAGGCATGACAGACAAAACAAGCGTGCAGGTGGCGACACCAATCATCTATAAATATCTATAAATATTCCTTAACCATTACCTTGCTTCCACAGAAAATACCCAAACTTAACAATGCTTAACTACTAATTACACTCCTAAAAATAAATACGAAAACTCTGTTTAACAACACAGTATATACCACCATGGAATAATGTTACTGCTGAAAGGATCCTGTATCGGATATCCCAACGAATTGATCATGAAACTAGAATACTTGGAGACAAATATAGACAGGCAACTCAAATTCCACTACTCCCACTGAATCCATAAACTTGCACAACTTCAGACAATTAACTACACCTACCAGAATCAATAAAACTGCAGGGAGATGCACAGCATTAGATTAGATTCTTACAAATAAACCAGACAAACTGACAAAAGTAGGCTGCCTCTCTTATAGCATAAGTGACCACATGGAACTCACCATAACCTAGTTAAACACACCTATAATCAAATATATGAAATACAATCAATTTCCGCAAAGAGATTTTCAATGAAACACTAAAAAAATATAAATGGAATGTACTTAGAATAATGCCACTAGATTCTGCTGTAGAACATTTTAATAATGTATTCTTACAGACCTTAAATTGTCTAGCATCAGAATGAAGTCCACCCCTTCACCATGGCTGACAAAGGAAACAAAAAAATCATAACAAGGGATAAAGCCTGGAAAAACTGGCATAAAAATAGAACTCAAAATGCCCTCCACAAATTTAGACATCTTAGAAATCTTGCAAAACTCCATGTCAAACAGGATAAGCAAACAAACTATACCAACCTACAAGACAAACATATAAACAACCCAAAAATGTTTTAATCACTAAAACTAATCCACCCTGGCAAGACTACTAGTCCTTCTCCAGAAACACGGCTTTAGGCCTCAGCACAACACCACTACTGCTGTACTACATTTTACCAATCTAACAAATCAGCATAGAAACAATGGTCTGCTTGTGTCCATCATGTTCTTAGACTTGTCAAAAGCATTTGATACTGTGTCGTACCAGCAACTGCTCATTCGACTCTCCTCAATAGGACTTTTACAATACTCCTTGTTGTGGTTCCTTAGTTACCTATCTGGAAGGCAACAAGCTGTTAAATGACAACAAACTTACTCATCCTTTCAATCAGTTACTACAGGTGTCCCACAGGTCTCTATACTAGGTCCTCTACTATTTAATATATTTATTAATTAATGACCTCCACACCTCCACTCACCATGCTAGTTTAGTTCAGTATGAGATGACTCAACACTAATGTGTGCAGACTCAATAAATAAGCTCTAAGACACTACCCAAAATCTTTTTCCTCTGTAGAAACCTGGCTCAAAGAATCAAACCTCTTACTCAAGCCCAAGAAAAATAAGTTCATGTTTTTTAACTCAAAAGTTGCCAAATCAAAAGCAATCTTTTACCATAAAATCAGCAAATAATATTGTCATTGAAACTGTAACTCACAGTACACTTCTAGGCATTATAGTAGATGACATTCTCAAATATGACCATTGCATACTGCATGCCATTAAATCTACACACCAGAAACTAGGCTCTCTTTATAGGATCAATGGATTCCTTACAGATACTGCAAGAAAAACTGTAGCCACCACCTTCTAATTGCCGGCTCTGTTATACGCTGATCCTATTATAACAAACAAACAATACTCAAAAAAGAAACTTGCCTCCTGATACAATAAAATAGCTAAATATGCCACCAGTCTCCCTCATAGGACCCACCACTGTCTTAGCCTAAAGCAATTAAACAAGCTTGAACTGCACAACTGACATTCACAATTGATTACGAACACAAATTCAGAACCTCTGTTACAGTAACAAATTCTTGCTATTTACAAATAAGTCAAACAATGTTGCAGGAGACTCGCTCTACTCCCAGTGCATTGCTAATCTCTGGAATAGTATCCCCATGCAAATAAAACTCTCTGACAAACTCAGTAGTCTGAAATCACTGCTTAAACAGTATCTTAACCAATCCTGGTCCTGTACATGCTCATCACAGGGTTAAAACTTTTTTAAAACTTTTTCAATGTACATTACTATCCAAATACTCTCCTTAAACATAATATTCTTAACCTCTTACTGAAATACATTTTTATACACAACTGCCGCCTGTACAATCCACTAAGTTGCAAGTGTGCTTTCTCTTTAGTAACTTCCACCTCTATAAAAATCTTAGAATGTATATGTATACATGTAACTACTCTGTGTTTGATGGAACTTAGTGTAATGCAGTGTAAGCAAACAGAGCTTTTCTCCCTGGGCCTCTGCTGAAAATGGGTATTACCCATTCATACTTTTCCGGTAAACGAAGACAAATACATAAATGATCAGCATATGTAAAGTCTTATGGAGTTAGAAATGTTCAAAAGACCACAACCTTAAGAACAGAGACATTTCAGGGCCATTACATAACCATACCATAAACAGAATTGGTTATACTTGGGTGTTATGACTCAATTGCACTACCTTTATCTATAAAGTAAAGCTTACAACACCCAGCTGTACTATGGATGTACAGGACTTCACACAGCAACATAATCACTCATGTTTTCTCTCTTTTAAAGGTGTATTGTTCTCGTATGAATGTAAGCTGGCAGAGATGGAAATTTAAGCTGACATTTTGTGGGGCAACTACTTTCAAACCAGCTTTTATAATTTTATCATGCATGCTTTGTATAGTGATTTAACTGTATCCTGCATAGCCAGTCAGAATTCTCTTAAAGATGTAGTCACTTATTTACTGAATTTATTTGGTGACTGGGTAACTTCACTTACACAAAAAAAGACCACACAACCCAGAAATAAATAAAATACAGCTGCAGTGGCACACAAAGTTAAACCATGCAAACATTTAGAACCGTGTTAATGGAAAACAAATATGGCTCTATGACAGTCTTAAATGGTACCTCTTAAGCAATTGTAACAAAAATAATCTTTGCTGGGTTCTCAACCACAGAGTTAAAATGGATTGATGTCCGTGTCCTGATGGAGCAGGAATGGATATTCCAGCTTTATGAATCAGTGATGCAAACATCATTCTCAGTGAAAGCACAAAGGGGAAGAACTTCTAGCTATCAAAGATTAAAATAATAATTTCATGAACTTTAGTCATATTTTGAGTTAGGAATGGGGTCCATTCCAGGCATAGCATTAGAAACCCAAAACTCTTGGAGACATTAAAAAGAAAAGCAATTAATTTATCCAAAATACAGAGAATGGGGAAACAAATCAAAAGGAATATAAACACCACCAAAAAAGAAGAAACAGACACATTTTGGAGACACTCTTTATGAAGTCCTTGTGGAGCATAAAGATGCTGAATGGACAGAAGAATTAAAAGATCCAGTAAGGTAAAAGATCCAGTAAGGAGTTTAAATGTACAGGATATGAAATGGGATGAAGCAATGGCCACTGAAACAAAATTAATAAAAGCTCCTAACTGGAAAACACCTGACTTCTGGCTTAAAGCATTAACATATTTATACACAGATTTAGCATAGAGTAAGAATTACTTATATGCACATCCCAAAGAGAGACCCAATCTGGTTAACAGGAAAATTGATACTCATCCTTAAGCGGGAACCTGTAAGCCATCCTAAAATCTATAGACCTGTAACTTATTGTACAAACTACAGACTAGATTTGATGCACACAATTTATAGTCATTTAAAAAAAACCTCAATAATGGCAAAGGACAAAAATGCAACAAAAGAAAGTGATATGGAACAAAAAATCATTTAATCCTAAACAAAGCCATAATCGAGAACTGTAAAAGCTAAGTATGACATGGATAGATTACAAAAAAGCATCTGACAGCATCCCATATTCATGTATAAAGGAGTGCTTACAGATGTACAAGATGTATTCTACATTGATGAGTTACATTACAGTGACTATGAAACAGTGGCAAACCACTACACAGTTAAGCCAAGACAAAGGGCAAATTATTATACCATGGATAAAAATTCAAAGGGGAATAATTCCAGGGTGATTCTTTGTCACCACTGTTGTTTTGTCTTGCCCTTTTACTTAACAGATTAGATTACGATTACAATTTGGCATCAAGAAAACAACTTTGGTTAAATATTTCTCATCTACTTTTTGTGGATGGCTTAAAACTGTATAGTTAATCAGAGAAAGAACTGCAAGGGTTAAAATTTTCCCCATCTACGGAACAGGCTCCCCATCCATGTGGAGCAGAGTTCCTCCCTAACCCAATTCAAGTGTAACTTGGACAACTGGATGGGAAACCGTAAATTCATCCCTGGTTTGGCACCTGTCTCTAATGGACACAGGTAACCTGTAAATTGTTCATCTCCCAGGCCGATGCTTATACTAATCATGGGTATCGGAACTTGTCAGAGATTTGGGATGCATGGCTAGGCTTAAAATGGCTCTTGTGGTCATTAGCCTAGTAAACACCTATGAACCTAAGAATATTACTTGGTCTTGATAAATGTGCAAAATCAACATTTAAAGCAGGAAAACTGCAGTACCGAGAAAATACTAGTTGAGATAGGAATGCAATATTAAGGAATCTGAGCATGAGGAAGTATATAAATACTTGGGAATTGATGAAGGATCGGCAATAAAACAAACAAATGCAAATAAAACTCAGTAAGGAATACTTCAGAAAACAGCCGTGAAATCTAGGAATGAAGTCCAAGCTATAAATCAATATGCTCTTCCTGTTCTAACTTACAGTTTTGGTGTGACTGACTGTCCTCAAAAGGCACTGGATCAGCTGGGCAATTAAACAAGAAAAAAAGCTTCACACAACAAATGTTATATGAAAATCAGTGTATACCAATACTGTATATTCCTCACTCTGAAGGCAGTATGGGCCTCCTCAAAACTGATCACATGTATAGATACACAGTCCTGAAGCTGCATACATATCTGCTGTCCTTATCAGATCTAAACATTGCCAATGTTTTAAAACATGATGAGAGGAAGTCAAAGATGACTTCCCTACTTAGTTTAACAGAAGCATTCAAGTGTCAAGCAGGAAGGGAAATCAAACCAGAAGTAGACAAAAATCAGACACCAAATGAATGTGCCATAAAGCAAAAGAAAGAATATAAAAAGAAGGATCAGATTAGAAGAAATATGTAAAAGATATAAATACAGTGGCAAGTTTTTTAGATCTTCTGTTACAACCTCATGTTGATCAGGATTTGATGCAGGAATGGTTACAGAGAGTAGAGCTGAAACCAGAAGGTGAAAGGTTACCACTGTATTTATTTATATCTTTTCTATATTTCCTTCCTTCTCATCTGATCCTTCTCTTCATATTCATTCTTTTGTTTTATGGCACATTCCTTTACTGTCTGATTTTTATGTGTGAGAAACATACAAATTTAGGTTCGGTAAAAAAGTATTGGAAACGGGCACATATCTTGTTGGGTGTGATACACTCATGGCAGAGGGCCTGTACACTGAAAGGCACAATAATGTGACAAGGCAGTTACTTTGGGGATTGTGCAAACACTGCAATACAGACGTGGCTGAGAAGCACTGGGAATATGAACGACATAGCATTAGAGAGACTGATCAAGTGTACCACACAGGGGATCACCCATTACCAACAGTTCAAAAAACAGATGTGACAAAACCAGATATATAGCAGTTTATGAAAAAAGACAGAAGTAGCACTGATCATTGAAATTGCTACACCTAGTGATTACAGTGTCTTACACACACAATCATAAAACATCAGGATTTGAAGGCAAAAATAAGAGCAATGTGGAAGAAAAACACTCCAACAGTTCCAGTAGGAAAAATGGGTCTAACAAAGAATCTACAGTCATACTTAGATCAGCTACCAATATATTTTAACCCCATATGAATTGCAGGAGTTGTCAATTCTGGACACACCACGGCGGTGCTGTGAAGAGCACTTCTTGCTAACATCAAAGACTGAAACAAAACTGATTTCCTTCACTTTACTTATATCCTAACTTATGAATGGAATTCATTCTTGTCACAGTATTAGAAACCCAAAAGACATGGAGAAATTAAACCATGGACAACAACTAATTCAGCATTAACTCAGTACTAAGACACCTTTGTAGTTTCAGTGTGTATGCACGCACCACGTGTACACACACACACACACACACACACACACACACACACACACACACACACACACCACAAAGGTTTTCCACTTCAGAAATCTGGATGCTGAAATTACTCTACAGCTGAACATTAGACTTGAGTGGGATACTGGTATTAATCTGTAGTAACCTGCGTCAACGAGACTGCAGTAATTATGATGTTGATTGATGCTTCCTTTCTTACAAAGGCAGTACCTCCTGGGCTACATCTAATGTTTAGTACCTCCCCTCCTCATAAAGCCAAACAGTAAACTTTGCTTTTTGGGACTTCCCCTGCAGACAGTGATAGTATACGCCCACCAACAATAACAAACAAAACAGGAATTTACTACACGGCAGGGATCAAACAATTTACAAAATTCTGGTAAAATAGTAAAAACACAAAGAATGTTACTTACAATACTGGGAAGCATTACACAGAACTTGGTATCCATACGTAGCTGATGTCAATTTGTTACACCGACTCCACCAGTGCCGGTATCTTGACCTATAACAGCCAAACATGTCTCCAGGGGTTTCTGCAATGAACTCCTATTGACACCTATAGGCATCAAATATTGCTTGCTCATATATGCATTAATAATCCCAAAACCATGCTACATACAAGGTATAATATTTCATCTTAAAGCATACATGATGGCAAACACAACTGTATTGATATTTGACTTCTGTCGAATACAGCTAAACAGATATTTGTATACTGTATATATATTGTAAGAATTTTCATACTTCTCTAAATATCTCAACATTCAGATAACAGACAGAACCTCATAGCTTCATTTGAAAGCACAGAGCCCTATGAAGAAAATCCTGCTGGCAATATGTGGCTTGCTTTAAAAGTTACTGAGATATCAAATGCTGTTTATACAACATACAAAATTAATATTCACTGCCTTTATTTTGGCTTATAAAATCCATTTTAAAGCATCCAACTGAGTGAATGCCACCGATATAAAGACTAATTTATCCTGAATAGTTTGCCATTTACAGTTTCCTTTTTTATATAATTTGGTTTTAAAACACCACATAAATCAAGTAAAAAAACAAAAGTAACTATTTACATAGCCCAAAGCTGATTAATACATTAAAGTTATACATATCAACAAGTGATATTTTTCAAGCAAGTCTAAGTTTAAGCCAAGATTTATATGAATGTGTAATATTAGAAGTTCTCATCTTTATAGTATGCAATTCACTACTGCAAACAATTTTTGAGATGCAAATAAATTCAACATTAGCGGGGTAACTTTAATTACTTTTCTGGCTATAGCAAGAACACACCAAAGGGAATGCACTTGGATTTTTGGAATAATCCCAGGAATCTGAGCATTAAATAAAACTAAAGATTTAGATATATTACATCTGACTGTAGAGCTTGAAGTGATTTTCTTTCCAAAAAGGGGAGATGACTTCACATTCATATGCCACATGCATCCAATCAGCTCCCATTTCAAAATCACATCCAGCATTTAATTATATTTGATTTATACGTAATTGTAATTTTGTTAGAAGCGACAAAAACTCTGTACAAGAATTTCCAAGTGAAAAATTTCCAATATAATAAAGATGTAGATTTAGCTGTATATTTTAATATTAATTCATTGCATTCTTCACATAAGTCTTAATTATTAACTTTTGAGGAATAGTGCCAATAGGAATTGTTTAAATATGTGAACTCTAATTTGTGACAAATATGATTTTTATTGCATCAATATTTATCTAGAATTCCAATAATTTGTGGAACAATTTCTTATCTAGGTTAAATATCTTATTTCTCTGTGTTCACAAAATCTCTAAATATTTGTAAAATTAACCAATTCTCAGAATCTTGACTGCATTTGGACCTTAAATTTTCAACAGTATTCATATCAGTACCATTTTGTAGGTTCATAGGTGTGTATTAGGCTAATGGCCCTGGAGCCTTTACAAGCCTAGCCCACAGAAGTATCCTGGCATTGTGCCGCCCGAGGTTAGATCCTAGTGCCTCCATCAAGTAGAGCCACTTTAGTGATCCCCGGGGTGAACTTTCTATTACCCATCCACTCATCAAGATTTCTCTTGAAGAGGGACAGCTAGTGCTTTGCTTGACATGTATGGGCAGTCTCTGGGTGAGGAACGTATCCATCCAGCATGTTCTGTTGATTGTGGTAATGAGGTTGAGGTCTTTGGAGAGTGTGGTGCAGAGGGATTGGGATTTCTTTAGATGTAGCATTTCTAACAGGCTGAGTCAGACATGGCTTTGCAAGTCAAGCAGAGATAGTCTCTAAGTAGGCGATATGTGAAAGACAACAGCTGGAGTCTTTTGAGCCTGTCCATGTAGGACATGTGTCTAATGCCTAGAATCCTCTTTGTGAGGTACGTCTGTGGCCTCTCCAGCTGTTGCAGGTATCTAGTGAAATGCATGCCAAATGGGGCATTGTACTCTATGATTGGTCTAATGAGGGAAGAGTAGACAGAGATTATGACCTCTTTCTTCTTGGATGCAAAACCCTTGGTAATGAGATGTGCCACATAGAAGGAATTTCTGACCACAGTGGCAATGTGGTGGTCGAAGGAGAGGTTGCTGTCAACCTGCATCCCCAGATCTCTTTTAACACCTTCAGTGTTCAGCGAGTTCCCATCAATGTGGTAATTACTAGGAACTGAGATTTTACCAAAAGGGATGACTACGCATTTTTTGTCTTTAAGCTTAAGGCCTTGGTTTCGACACCAGCCATTGGTCTCAGTGAGGCCTTTCTGTAGGATGTCTGCATCACTTGGGGAGTTAGTCATGGCTCCCAGCTTGCAGTCATCTGTGAACTTGGTCAGCCAGAGTCCCTTTGTGTGGGCCTGGTCTTCTGAGAAGTAGATGCCGAACAGGAGAGGACCCAGGACCGATCCCTGTGGGACTCCACTCGTGACTGGTCGGCAGTCTGACTTGGGAGTCTGCTACTTTCACACTGCGTGTTCCGAGAGCCAATTTGCAACCCACCTAGTGATATAGGGGTTGATGCCTAGTTTGGTGAGTTTATCAATAATTCCCGAGTGAGAAATGGTATCAAAGGCTTTGGCCAGATTGAGGTAGGCTGACTGACTCAAATAAGTCAACCAGGTTAAGCAGGCATGATCTCCCTTTCACACAGCCAAACTGCGTGGGGTCTAGGAGTTTGCAGATTTCCTACATCTTTGTTAATCAGGTCCATGACGATGCACTCCATAGCTTTACATATTAGACTCGTCAGGCTAATGGGGTGATAATTCCCAGGGTCTGTAGTCGCTGCTCCTTTATGGAGAAGGATAACTGTAGCAGTGCGCCATTCAGTAGGGACAAAGCCTGAGGTGAGGCTGTGACTGAACAGGGCACACAGATGTGGTGCCAGTTCGCTTTGTAGTTCATGTAGAACACAGCCAGGGATATTATCTGGTCCCATGGAAGCTGTATTCTTGCCCTTGGACAATGCAGCTTTAACCTGTGCTGCAGTAATGCTGGGTGCCTGGCATTCTTCCAGTATTGTGATTGGTCCTTTGGGGGGGGGGGTTAAAGATGGCACTGGATTTGTTGGCCAGTATGTTGGCAATATCTGTTGACTCAGTATAGGAGGTACCATTGTGCAGTAACTCAGAGCAAATATGGGTATTGCCGTGGAGGTTCTTGATATAACTATAGAAGGCTTTGCGATTGTTTTAGTGTCTGCTGCAATTCAGCCTTCATAGCTGGCTTTGGAGGATTTGATGAGAGATCTGAACTGTTGGTTGAGGCTAATAAGGGAGTTTTTCCAGTCTTGGAACTTCACCTTTTTCTGCAACAGTTTCTTCCTTCTGTTGTAGAGTTTATTAAAACATAGCAAATATTAAGTCTTAAATACAATTGTTACAATACTTCAACTTTTGGAAAGAGGAATGTTAAATAGAAAATTTGAGAAGGTGTAATTCCATTTAATTAAAAATCTTTTAATAGTCGGATAAAAGTATTAGGGACTGTTTATGACTTGTTGGGATACATTTACTTTATACATTTCTTGCTGTATTTGTTTCCAATTTGAATCATAAGATGAATTTATCCACAATGCTACAACTTTTACAGTTGCTGAAGTAGCATTGAATTGAATATCAGAGAATCCGATTCTATCACTATCCCAACCTTTTCTGTGCCAAAGGAATCTCTTGGTTTATTTAAGTAGAATATTACTTGTTTTATCAATTTTTTTTTGGTGGCGATTTTACTAAAGATTGTAAGACAAAATTTATTAATCATTCCTCCATGGTAAAGAAGAATTAGTTCCAATTTGTGACTAAACTTGAAATTTTAACAACCTGTTTATATTATTTCTTTACTATTAGATATAATGGTTATACCAAAGTATTTCATTTGCTTGCTATTTCAGCTGAAATTAGAATATTTTTGTATGAATTTTTTTAATTTTTTTTAATTAATAATATACTGGTTTTATTATGATTCAATATTAAGTATGAGATTTCTTCAAACTGACTCATAGAACTAATTATGTTCTAATGAATTTTCTACATTTCCTAATGTTAGTAAAATATCAGCAAAGAGTTAAATCTTTAGCTCAAAATCTTTTATTTTGAAACCATTAATGTTCTTCTTAGATCTAATACTATTGGAAAACTGCTCTATAGCTAATGCAAAAAGTAAAATTGATAATGGACATCCTTGTTTTCTGCCTTACTGTCATTTAAAGGAATTAGAAAGAAAATAACCTATTTTAACATAAGCACAAGATTTTCTGTACAACTTAAAAATTAATGCAATTATCTCAAGTGAGAAATTGTGCACTTTCGGTGTTTTAAACAGGTACGACTAATTAACGGAGTCAAAAGCCTTATCTAAATTGAGACTGATAAAAAGTTCTTTATTTTTATTTGCAGAATCTATTAATGTTTGTATTCTTATTATAGTATCCTGTACTTGTCTATTTCAAATAAACCCAGTTTGACCATTGTTAATTAGTTTAGGTATAAGTAAACTAATTCTATTAGCTAAAATGAACATGAACATCGTATACTCCACATTTAAAAGTGAAATGGGTCGGTATGATGAACACTTTTGTAGGATCCTTATCTTGTTTTAAAATAGGTAATATAAGGGAATATTTCCATGAAGGGTAGATTCAGCAGTTGTTTTCATTTCTCTATAGACCTCATCTAAAATTTTAACTGCATCATCAGGTACTATTTTATATAGCTCTGGTATAAGACCATCTAAGCCCAGAGCATTATTTTTTAACTTTATTTGATCTTTTATTTCTGTTAAAGTGAGTGGTCTATCGATCTTTTATTTGTTCACTTTTTATTTTATTATTTATATTTTCCCTTACAAATGTTTTAACTATATCGTACACAGACAACCACCTACTAACTACCACCTAGGAACACAATTTGCGAGAGATGCAATTACATTTGGAACCTAGAGTCCAAGCTCTCTCCATCACAAGCCAGTACATCTGGCACTGAGAAGATTGTCAACACAATAACTACACCTCAAACACCACCCCCACCTACACAACACACACCCACATATGTGGAGTTCCGCAACAAAAACACCCAAACAAAGGAAAACTCTGAGGCAAAAACACATGCGATCTCCACACCACATAACATGCACAGTTCACACACCTGTGTCTCACAACCACTAAGGCTTAACCATAAACCCAACATATTAGTCATGGGTGACTCCATTGCGAGACACACAGATGTGCCTCTCACCAGGCTGGATAAGGAGAAAGTCACAGTTAGTTGACTGTCAGGGGCCAGAATCCACAATTATCATACACCCACTCAAGTCTCTCAACAGGTACTGTTATGACTCTGTCCACGTTCATAGTCCATGTTGGTGTGAATGACTTGAGACGTACCTCCCTGGACTATATGAAAAGAGACATGATTGAACTCACTGAATGCGTGTCCCAGGCAGGTATGTCCTTAGTCTTAAGCAGCATTCTACCGTCACCCAGAATGATGCCTGAATACAAAAAGAAAATGACCGACTAAACTGTCTTTGTTTCTGGTGTCATTCCAGGGGGATCCAGTACCTGACAGCCTGGGAAGATATGATCGACAGACCACGATGCTTTGCCAGAGATGGCCTGCATCTGTATAACCTGAGTTTCAGGATTCTGGCAAAGGCTCTTTCCTCCACATAGTGCCTTTTTTAGGACAAGTGATGAGGTTAAAACTACCAACATAAAAATTTCAACAAAACACACATTAAAGGTCATGCTGTTAAATGCTAGGAGTCTAAATATGAAACTGTTCTCATTGCAAGCATTTCCAACTCTGGAAAATGCTGACATCTATGCAGTCACAGAAACCTGGTTCAAAGCTGTGCAGAGCACCCCAGCCTTACTCGTCCTATCATACATTCACACCACAAACTGTGGGTAGTAAAGCCAGAGGAGGTGGAGTTTAAATATATATTAAAGTCATACACACCTCCAGGCTGGTCAAACAATAGGATGCACAAGAGACACTCCAGGTGCAGTTAACTATTGACAAACCCCCTACACAAATCATAGCTAGCTACCGTCCCCCAAATCTGACCCACGATGCCCAAACTGTCTATCTAGACCTCTTCGAATCTATCAAGATTCAACCCTTTACCCTGATTCCTGGGTAACCAACTACCCAAACAGACTGGAAGAACTACTCTTGCCAGAACACAATTGTCCAGAGATTCCTCGAAGTCAGCATCTCCCCCATCACTCTAGCTAGGGTCAATCAAAAAAACTTCTCCAAAGCTGATTACAGCCTCCTGTGGGATGGTATAAACAGTTTCACAGTCCTCTTCCCCTCTAGGAACTGGCACCAGTATTCTATACTATACCAAATTACTATACGAACATTTATATAGATGCATGGAATCAGGAATACCTGACAGGAATACATCATCCTCCGCAAGGAAGAGTAAACCTGTCTGGTGGACATCTGCAATAAATAAACTCTATAAAAAAATAAAAAAATTGCTGTACTGGACCAAGAAGGAAGAAGGTGCCCAATTGGAAGCAATCCCTCCCTAGCCTAAACAAGCAAATAAGAACACTAGTGAAATCCTCCAATGCAAACTTTGAGTCCAATCTGGCCACATCTACTAGAGACAATCATAAGGCCTTCTTCACATATATCAGTAATCTCCAAGGTAGCACCCAGATCTGTTCAGAACTGGTGGTCAAGGACACCAAATATACAAATGCCGTAGATATAGCAAACTTGCTGTCTGACAGACTCAGCGAAAAGTTCACCTCTCTGTCCCCCCATCAGTAAATCAAGACACTCCCAGTACCTGCTCCTTTCTCCTTAAATCTAGGGATCACATCATCACTGCTCTCTCAACAGCAAAACATACAGCCTCCATGGGACCTGATAACATCCCAGGCTGCATCCTTCATGAACTCGGGCAGGAACTTGTAGCACCATTAGGTGCCTTATTCAACCAAAGGCCGAGTACCAGTTTTGTCCCAGCTGAGTGGAAGACAGCTACTGTCATCCCTTTCCACAAAGATGGAGCGTCCACTGATCCTGGAAATTATAGATCCATCAGCCTAACTCTGCAAGGCCATGGAACAGATTATCATGGACCTCTTTAACAAGGACATTGGTAACCTCCAAACACTCGATCCCACACAGTTTGGCTTCATCAAGCGGAGATAATGTCTGTTAAATTTGGTCGACTTTTTTGAGACAGTCATCAAAGCCATGGATGAGGGGAAGACAGGGCACACCACCTACGTTGACATGGCCAAAGCAATCGACATTAGTCCCCACTCAGGCATAATAGATAAACAGTCTCAACTAGGCATCAATCCGTATGTTACTAGATGGGAAGCCAATTGGCTCACCGAGCGAACCCACCTAATCAAAATAGGGGAAGCCACCTCAAGCAGACCTGTATAGAGTGGCGTACCCCAGGGTTCGGTCTTGGGGCCTCTGTTATTTGGAATATACTCTTCTGAGGTACAGGCCAAAGCCAGTGGGCTATGGCGGACTAAGTTTGCAGATGACTGCAAGTCGGGAGCTGTCATCAATTCCCCTAGTGACGTGGACATAAAGCTGAATACAAAAAATGTACCATCACCCCCTTTGGGGAGAGAGATGTCCACAAATTATCACATTACAGCAATGTTCTAAGCACGCAGTCAGTCATGAGGGATTTGGGCACCCAGACTGATAGCAACCTGACTTTTGACCACCATTTTTCTTCCACTGTATAGAAAGCTTTCTACATTGCCCACCTCGTAATATCTCATCTAGGGACAAGGAGGTCATAACATTGTGGTCTTCCCTTATAAGGCCCATTATTGAGTACAAAGCCCCATTTGGCATGTACCTCGCAAAGCACATGCAGCAGCTGGAGAGACCCCAGAGGTTCCTCACCAGGAGAATTCAGGGACTCAAAAATCTACCCTACACAGATAGGCTGAAAGCCCTATCCCTCTACTCTGTTTCATACAGACTTCTCAGAGGTGACCTCTGTCTGGCATACAAGGACAATCTCGGACCAGCCTTGATGAGACTGCTGCATATCCACTAGTCAAGCTCCACTTGAGTAACCCGCACACGCAGCCTCAACCTGGTCTGTGAAATCAATAGGACTTGCTGTCGGGACAGATTTGTGTCCCAGAGACGCCCCCATCTATGGATTAGACTCCCTCTCCATGTCAAGCAGAGTACCTCTTTACCCCTTTTTAAGTGCAATCTGGATAACTGGATGGGAAATAGAAAATACATCCCCTGGGATTCCACCCGTGTCCCTGCTGGACAGGGACATCGGGTGCTTATTTGTTTATACATGGGCTAAACTCTTGGCTAGGCTTATAAGGGCCACAGGGCGAACAGCCTAGTTAACTTCCTATGATCTAGGTTATTTGTATCATTTATATTTGCATAAAATATTTTAAAGCCCTCAAGAATACCTTCAATATCTGTTTTTTTTTTTTAATTTAAATTTCTAATTTCTTTGATATGATTTAGTTTATTCATTTTCTTTGATCTAAAAAGAAGTTTATTCGAGCTTAAAGGATTTGCCAAATATGCCTGAAGTATAAGTTTTTCCAGGTTTACTGAACCTTTAATTATTTAGAATTTCAACATATTTTGCATTTAAGTTCAGACTGACTAATAATGACATTTGGTTTTAGATTTAACTTCAGTTTGTCTAATAGTTCTTTGTCCTATTCTCTTGTTTTACTACTATACCAGGTTGTAACTCTTCCATTTAAGTAACCTTTAGTGAATCCCACAGAACAATGTCAGATACTTCACCATTCATGTTTATTTCTAGGAAATTTTTGATCTCTTTACCAATCCCTGAATCCCTTTATTTTAATAATGTACGATGGTAATCTGTGATGTATTAAATGTCAGTTTTTAAAATAATATTAATGATTATAGCGCTATGGTCCACTAATAGACAGAAAACTATTGAAACTTCTCAGACACGTGATGACAGATTGTTTGAAATAAAAATTTTATCAATATTTGTGTTCCATATCTATATGAATAATGGGTAAACTGAAGTGAGTTTTTTCCTCAGCTCATATACATTCTTTAAATTCATTAGCTTTACAAAATTAAGTGTTTAGCTGAAGATGTGATTCTCAGCCTTCTATCGCAGTAGAGTCTCTGTCTGATAAAATAAAATTAAAAACACCAGCCATTACAACTTCACCTTTCGTGTAATAGGCTATAGTGTTTAATTTTTTGCATCTTTATCTCCACCCCCCTGGAATCCAGTAAGAGCTCACCAATGTATACAGTTTTCTGTTCCACTCAAAATGGTATGCTAATCATAGTTATAATTAACACAGATATCTCTTACTTTAGGCATCACTGTTGAGTTCTTCCATAAAATGAGGGTGCCTCTTCTTTTAGCTCGAAAGCCATAACCTGTTAAAACCAAATAATTGCTTAATGGAAGTTTATTTACATCTTTATTAAGTAAATGGGTTTCCTGTAGAAATACTGTTTGAACTTTATATAACTGCAAGTGTTTGAACAGACTCCCCCTCTTTACTGGATTATTAAATCCATTAATGTTAATAGATATGCATTTAAAATCAGACATTTACATAAGAGAAAAAACAGAGATATAATGAAATCACGTTTATGTACAAGACTTATTGTACATTTTATATATCATATGAAATCTTTAGCTATAGACAAAACTTTTGAAACAAAAAAAATACATAACCCTAAAACATTCTACTATGGAATAAAGTATTTCTAGTTTGCTGAAAAATATGAACAAACTACCTCTCAAACTCTCCAGTAGACTAACAATGCTTAGTTCATGCTTCTGATTCATATTAATATCTCTCATATTTTTAGTACCCATCATCTTAAAAAAGCCTGTCAGTGAGTAATTATGAATAAGAAAAATTAAACACGTGTTCAGAATTTTTATTCAGTTTAGTCAAATTATAATCTCTACAATCATCTTTCCATGTACCTCACATTATCTCCCTGGTCAACTATAAGGAGAAGTCGTTATTTTCATATTTATTAATTTATAGGTCAGATGATTTTATATTTTTTCCATTTTATTTAATGTGTATAAAGTTGTTCATAGGATCACAAGTTCATAAATTAGTACTAGACTAACTGTCCTTGTGGGCCATTCCAAGCCCAGATAATTACTCCTTGTGAGAATAAAATCTACACCTTGTGCCTACAAGGTGAACACTTTAACCACTATGCCAACCTCCCACCCTTGTAGACCTATTTATATTCTTTAGCTAAATACATATGTACTTATTCTAATCCCTGTTTCTGTTTGCATAGTATGTCTTTTACTATATCCCTATGTTTTGTATTTTAGCTATAATCCTGGTCTAGGGTATCAATAATAAACAGTTCTAAGACATTAAGTTTTGTTATCATTAAAAGGAGAACAGAGAAACAATCCTGATTTTTTTTCTCACAACAGTCATTCTATAGGATAGAATATAAACTACCCTCTTGGTATACAGCAGGCATTCAGAACTATTTAATAACTAAAAGTGGTTTAGAATGCATTTCACAGTCTTTTGCTTATTATCTAACTTGTATTCATTCACATCTTAGCATATGATTCAAAATATTATGATTATTTACTTTTAGACAAGAAAAAGTAATCTGGACAGTTCTTAGAATTTTCAGAACTCCTCCAATATCGCAAACATGCTCATGACTCTAAATTGCTTCAAGCTGGTCCTCATGACAAGAGCTTGTGAATGTACAGTTTTTATCAGCTACAATTCACACGTAAATCCAAGCCACCTCCACACCAATCATCAATCAAACCCTTCCAAAGCATGAAAACCGCTCAATTTCTGAAAACTATGTCCCTACCATCTGGAAAATTGTTTATATCATCTCCCTTACATAAAGATGGCAAATCAATTCAACTAATTAAAGTCTCACAGCTATCCTATCCGCACTTTCAAAACTCCTGGACAAATGAATATATTCCCAACTTATGAAAAATCTCACACCCAATAACTTACTTGCCATCTCCCAACATGGATTTAGACCATCCCATAATACAACCTCTGCTCTACTTAGCTTTATCAACACCATAAACTATTACAGGAATAAGGGAAACAGTCTCATCAGTTTTCTTGGATATGTCTAAAGCCTTTGACACAGTCTCCCACCACAAACATCTAACTGCTCTTTCAGACCTAAAAAGATGCACCCTTCATGTGTCTCATGGTTCCACAGTTACTTAACTGCCTGCTGATGACCTGTTAAGTAGCAATATAACCTCTCCAGATTTTTCCCTATTACCCTTGCCCACAGGGATCCATACTTGGCCTCTTCTCCAGCATTTTCACTAAACCTCAACTCAGCCACCTCACTTGCCACCATTATGCAATATGCAGATGATTCAACATTAACATGTGCTCCCCCTACCACGCAACAACTTCAGGGTAAAACACAACAGGCCTTTACAGAAACTGAAACATGGCTGGCTAACTCACAACTTTTAAGTTTTGTTTTTTGGGGTTAAGAATGATCTTTCAACCTACCATACCTCTAGATTCTCCCACCAAAGTTCCACATCAAATCTAATAACACAATAATTACACCTGAACCATCCACCAAACTACTAGGAGTCATTGTAGACAATAAGCTGAGATTTGACTTGCATATATCACAAACAATTTAAGTTCACAAAAAGATGGGCACCCTTTACAGAATTTTTAATAGACTCATCAAGAGCGGTCATAGCCAGAACCCACCTACTAGCAACTCTATTATACACTTCACCCATCCTTAACCTCAAAAAATAGATTTAGATAAACTGAATACATGCTCTAACAAAATAGCTACATTTGGCACTGGATCATTACACAGGTGACATCACTGTCTAACCCTCAAAAAACTCTCCTGGCTTGAACTACATCAGCTTCTTACACAGAACTAAGTAACCATGGCCCACAAATTATTCTATAACCCCGAAAAAACTCTAGCTCTCCAAAGCTTACTACAGCCTTACTGGAAAACTACGATCATCAAATAAATCTTTACTGCAAGTCTCTAATACTGCAGGAAACTCCTTACACTCTTCCTATATCTCAAAAATCTGGAACTCCCTCCCCTATAATATTGAACCACTGATGACACAAAAAAACTACTCAAATTATCTGGCACTTGGATCTGCTTATGCAACACCCCTGGCTGATCTCCAGTTATAAGTACACTCTCCGTTAATTATTCAGCCTGTCTCTTGGACACTGATCTTATTTGTATTATGATTCTTTTTTTCTTTTTATTCTTAAATGTGTGATAAATTTAAAGTTATTTTCCCTTTATAAATTTAAATTAATACTCATAGGTTCTAGGTTAATAATATCACTATGTTAAGTTCCACATCTGATGCTGTACTGCTAAACTTCCTGTATTTGCTGTAACTTATGTTGTATATAGTTTGTCATGCTGTATTTACTGTTACTAATGTTGTATGTACTGTCACTTTTTGTGCAGCTTTTCTCCCCAGGCCTCCTCTGAAAATGGGCTCTGCTCAGTCTACTTTCCCAGTAAACAAATGTAAAATAAAACAAATAAGTAAAAAATATTTCAAACTATGTTAACCACTAAAAACCTATTGTACTTAAATAATATTTAATGATTCATAAGCACTATTTAAAGAGATATTTAATGATTCAGTAAGCACTATTCATGCGAGGTGTTTAATATAAAGCACTGTCATTTTTTTAAGAAGATATAGCGCATAAACTTGCATTAAAAAAGTGGCAGATATGTGTGATCTAGACTTAACTTGTAAAAGTGTGAATGTTACTCCAATTATTTGACAACACTCCAGCAACATATATGCAAGAACTATATTTTTTATATTTTGTTTATAAAATAGCATAACTTTCCTGGGTCCTACTGCACATCAAGTATACTATCAGTAGCAAGGATTCAAAACCATGTAATGACTGACGGTGGTTTAGAATGCAAGGTACAGTCTTTTGCTTGTCTAACTTTTACTCTGACATCTTAGCACGATTCAAAATATTCTGATTATCTACTTTTAGAAGGGAAGATGTAACCTGGATAGTTCTCAGAATTTTGGAACTCCAGCAGAAACACAAAAGGGTTCATGATTCTAAGTTGGTTCAAGCTGGTTTTCATAATAAGGGCTTGAAAATGAACAGTCCATCATTCACAGAAAAAACCCTTGCGTGTGAATGCAAGCCACCTCCACACCACACATCAGTCACTCAAACCCCTCCAAACCACAAAAATAAAAAATAAATAATCAAAACCCATCTCAAAGTATCCCAACCACTAGCCATTGCACTCAAAGAAATAACATTTACTGATTCAGCAAGTGCTATTTGTATGAGATGTTTAATATAATGCAGACCTGTTTTTTAAAGGAGACAGCATATAAACTGACAGTTATGTGTGATCCATGTTTAACCTGTAAAAGTTGAATGTTACTCTAATTATTTGATATCATTCCAATAGCAACTCTTATGTATGTAAAAATACAGATTGTTTATACTTTGTTTAAAACATAACATGTCTTTCCTGGGTGCTACTGCATGTCAAGTATACTATTAGTAGCACACTACCGGACCACTTTAAGAACCTAAATATGACTTAGCATGCCTCTTTAGTGTAATTTGTTGCCTCTTCTATTATATTTAATAGTTCGTAACTCAACTATGCAAAGATATCAGAAAGTGTGCCACCTAATGTAAGCTGCACCATAATAATGATTAACTTTAAATAAAATGAATAGTTTAATCTTTCAAATTCTAAATGAAAATCATCTTCTTTCGGCTGTTCCCAAAAGGGGTCGCCACAACTGATCATCTGTTTCCATTTCTTCCTGTCCTCTGCATCTTGCTCTGCCACACCAACCACCAGCATGTCCTTTCTCACCACATCCATAAACCTTATCTTAGGCCCTCCTCTTTTCCTGTTACCTGGTAGCTTCATCCTTAGTATCTTTTTCCCAATATGCTCTGCATCCCTCCTCAGCACATGTCCAAACCAATGTAATCTTGCCTCTCTGGCTTTGTCTCCGAACCTTCCAACCTGGGATGACCCTCTAATATACTTATTCCTAATCCTGTCCACCCTCGTCACACCCAGTGAAAATCTTAACATCTTTAACTCTGCCACATCCAGCTCAAACTCCTGCCTTTTTGTCAATGCCACTGTCTCCAACCCATATAACATAGCTGGTCTCACTACCCTCTTGTAGACCTCCCCTTTCACTCTTACTGGTAACTAGTCTGTCAAAAATCACTCCTGACACTCTTCTCCACCCACTTCATCCTGCCTGTACTCTCTTCTTCACCTCTCTTCCACACTCACCCATTACTCTGAACTATTGGGTCCCATCCACCTTTGCCACCTCTACTGCTTGCATCCTCACCATTCCTCTATCCTCCCTCTCATTCACACACACAGATTCTGTCTTAGTCCTGCTGACCTTCATTCTTCTTCTCTCTACAGCGTATCTCCATCTCTCCAGGGTCTCCTCCACCTGTTCCCTACTCTCACTACAGATAACAATGTCATCTGCAAACATCATAGTCCATGGGGACTCCTGTCCATCACCACTGCAAATAAAGGTCTCAGAGCTGATCCTTTATGTAATCCCACCTCCACCTTAAACGCATCCGTCACTCCCACTGTAGACCTCACCGCTGTCGCACTACTCTTGTACATATCCTGTACCACTCTTACATACGTCTCTGACACTCCTGACTTCCTCATACAATACCACAACTCCTCTCTAGGAACCCTGTCATATGCTTTCTCTAAGTCTACAAAAACACAATGCAACTCCTTCTGACCTTCTCTGTACTTCTCCATCAACACTCACAGAGAAAACATCGCATCTGTAGTGCTCTTTCCCGGCATGAAACCATAATGCTGATCACTAATCATCACATCCCTTCTTAACCTAGCTTCCACTACTCTTTCCCATAACTTCATGCTGTGACTGATCAATTTAATCCCTCTGTAGTTACTACAGCTCTGCACATCACCCTTATTCTTAAAATTAGGTACCAAAACACTTTTTCTCTATTCCTCAGGCATCCTCTGACTTTCCAAGATTTCATTAAACAATCTGGTTAAAAACTCCACTGCCATTTCACGTAAACACCTCCATGCTTCCATAGGTATGTCATCTGGACCAACAGCCTTTCCCTTCTTCATCCTCTTCATAGCTATCCTTACTTCCTCCTTGCTAATCCATTGTACTTCATGACTCACTATCCCATCATCCAACCTTCTCTCCCTTTCATTCTCTTCATTCATCAACTCCTCAAAGTACTCTTTCCATCTCCTCAACACACTCTCCTTACTCGAGTATGTTTCCCTCATTATCCATTATCACCTTCACGTGCTGCACATCTTTCCTAGCTCAGTCCCTCTGTCTAATCAATCGGTACAGGTCCAGGTCCTTTTCTCCCTCCTTAGTGTAACCTTTCATACATTTTTTCATACTCCTTATCTTTAGCCTTCGCTACCTCTCTGCCATGCACCTCATCTCCTTATACTCCTGTATACTTTCTTCATCTCTCTGACAATCCCACTTCTTTGTCAACCTCTTTCTCTGTATACTCTCCTGTACTTCCTCATTCCACCACGTCTCCTTGTCGTCCTTCCTCTGTCCAGATGTCAGACCAAGCAGCTGCAGTGGCTTTAATTTTATATGTCTAAAAGAATCAAACATTTAAAAAGGAAACTAGTAACCATTTGAAATGGGGAAAGAAATAAATGATTTACCTTGCAAAAAGTAATATTCAGCATATGTTCACAAGTATTAAACCAATTCTGAAAAATTAACAAGAATTCATAAACATGAAATACATTGATTTTGTCCTTCAGTTTGTTACCATTTTGCCTTTTATCAACTGTCTTTTGCTGCATTTCTCTTCAAAAGAAGTTAATAGTTTATCCATTTCTTCTGTTTTTATAGGATTTTATTTTCCTATATAAAGTACATTGCATCTTCCAAGGTGTTAAAAATCTTCTTTCCTTCTGGAAGGTGAATCCTTATTTTTGCTGGAAAAAAGACTTGTGCTTTAATATTGTTTTTCTTTAAACCTTTAACAAGTATCAAGCATGCTTTTTCTCGGACATCACTAACGTTGAACAGTCATTGTCAAATCGTATAGTATTTTCTTTCATTTTTAACTGGATAATTAGTCCATACAACTTTCAAGATCAAATTCTTATCTTGACTTGATTAAAATCTTACTATTGGTGAAGGTGGGTTTTTAAAGATAAGTTAGAAAGTGACCTATGTGCCCTTTCTATGCCAAAGGAAAAGCTTCAGGCAGGTTGATAGTTTTAGGTAGTCAGGTATTAAGGAAATGAGAGACAATAAAAGACCAACTGATAAAAAATATAAAAATGAACCACACGGCTGCTAATTCCAAACATGATAGTTTACTTCAGGACTCGGTAAAAAGCACTTTCATAAGGTACAATGACCAAACTTCATCAGACAAAAATGCATTACCAAATGTTCTACTTATATACACAAAGAAACCCCCCCACACACACACACTAATACACAGATTGATCTCACATTCATCATTAATTATACTTTGAAAAGAAATTAATCATTAAAACAACAACATATATAATTGGAAAACATATGTATAAAAAAATAAATTGCAACCTCTTATATACTCATGTTATTGACCTATAAAAATTTTTCATGGTTAAAAAATATATATGTATTTATAGACACATATTGTATACATATCTGTCCAAAACCCTGAGGTTCAATTTGCTACTGATGGAAATGGCATCATTCAACCCTGGGGGAACATGGGCATTTAAGGAGACCTGCCACCAAACCTCTCTGTCTTCCAAACACAATTTCCAAGGACCACTCCTGTCACCCGGTTTTACCTGCTGCAAAACTACTAATTTAAAGACATGATCAAGAATTTTTTTTTAATATGTCTGTATTAGGCATTATTTTCATCACAACAGTGCACATCATATAGGTGTTCATAAATCCATTGTGCCAACTTCCGCTGGGTTTTTCCAATGTAAAAGTTGGAACATGGAGAACACACTGCAGCACATATGACCCCCTGGGTATGACAATTAAATTTACCCTTTATATCAATCCATTTGTTGTTTATCATGACCTTGGATGTATTCAGAATGTGACTACATTGACTAAACCTTCCACAATACATAATTTTACCTTTTATACTGTTATTCTTGACCTGTTCTAAAATATTCATGATGTTCCTACCCCTCCTGAAAAAAAGATTCAGGATTCCAACCACATAAGG